>NW_015091339.1:818927-820930 GCF_001431845.1 Calidris pugnax | reverse complement strand
CTCTCTCCTCTCCCCTCTCCTCTCTCCTTTCTCCTTCCCTTTCTCCTTTCCCCCTTCCCTTCCCTTCCCTTCCCTTCCCTTCCCTTCCCTTCCCTTCATATCCAAATCATCATGGACAGCCCGTTGTACCTATTAATGACCCCTACCTACATTATTTAAATCTCTCTCTACACCTGCTGATTTCTCCCCCTGAAAAAACAGTTGGAAATAATGTATTAGAAGCATCTTAATATTATATTGTTTGTTGTCTGTGTGTCATTAACATTTCTTTGTCTGGAGAAAGTGGAGTAGTTTAGTTGACCTGTACCATACCCGCCGTGGCACTGCCCTCCCGAGCTGCATCCCCATCCCTGAATACTGAAGTGGGGGGAAAAAGCTAATTTATTCTCTAATGCAAAACACTGTATTTTCTTAAATAACTCCATAGATGTTGACAATATGTGGAAACTTGATGCTACCACTTACACTCGGAATGAGAGTATTAAGTGTTGGATGGATGTAATGGTAATTATGGTAATTGGTAATTATAACTGAGGATCTTTGCTTCGTTAATAGGCATTCAGAGTCTCGGGTGATACGTGGTGGTGGGTGGGACCTAAGGAGACCTAAAGTGGTTGAATTCATTGTCCTTTTCTGACCTAACAGTGACCACACAGCTGTTTGGGCAAGGACAGATGTTGTTTCTCGTTATTCTGTTTGAAAATAAGAATAAAAAAAAGAAATGGAAAAGCAGTAAAATAAGTCTGGGAAAGTATTACATTTTATGTGGTGACACTTAACTGGTGGCCACGATGGGAGCTTTTCGTGGCTGTTCCCATACCCAGGCCATTCTCTGTCATTAATGACCCATTTGACAAGTCTTGTTGCTTAAAATTAGTAGGCTCAGTTAAAATCATCCCTTAATTATTACAAGGGATGCTTCTTTTGTTCTTCAGTGATGTAAGAATGTTTCTGAATGCTTTTTCCCCAGGAAAAAAAATAATTAAAAAAAGTCTATTATGTGAAAGATATAAAACTAATGTGGAAATGGAGTAAATTTTCATCTTCAGGAGTGGCTGCAGTGCAGATGTGATAAGTCCCAGCTCCCTGGGATCCTTCAAAGTCAGACCGGGCAAGGGAACATCTGTAGCTCTCTTGACTAAAAACCCATTAGACAACTGTATTTTTGTTAGAAAAGCAGCATGGAGAAGTATAACCAGTTCTGTAGCCTGGTGTGGTGCAGCCATCTCCATCCCGTCCACAACCGGCATCTTCTCTCAAGGCTGGGCAGAACTGGGTCTGCTCATCAGCTGGGTTGGATGGTGGCTTAAAAAATATATCTGTTATGATGTGAATGGGCAATCCCTTCTTCTGAACCAATGTTCACTGCTTGTCTGTTTAGCATTTGGAAAAACTTGGATATTGGTGATTCTGTCTTTCCAATTAGAAAAGCCGGCAAAATTCACTTTTTCGGACTAAAATGCCCGTTATGGTTTGAGCAAGAGCAACGTGTGAAACCTCTGCCTGAGTTCCAGAATTGACATGCTCTTTAGTTCGGCTCTGCCTGTGGTTTTGATGGCGTGCAGTCGTGTTTGCTCAGCTAACACAAATTAGCATCTTTTGCGGTGGGTTGTGAAACTGCCGTAGCACTTCATTTTACAACATATTTGCAGAGGGTGAAATTGTTTGTATCGAGCTTGTGTAAAAAGTGCTGGGGAGTTTTTGCAGGCAAAAAGTCTTAAATTGACTGTCCACTTTCCTTGTGTAGTTCCACTTAGATAAAAAAAAAAGAAGAATACTTGAGTTAAATTTCATTTTAGTTTGGCTTTATAACCAGAACGAGCAGGTCAATATTTTGTGAAACAGAGGATAAAAGTCTTCTTGGAATAATTTTTTTTTCATCTTAAATGTGTATTTTAATGTGAAGCTATATTACTTCGAGCTGAATTTAGTGAAAAGTTATAAGTGCTGACAGCACTTCCCTTCCCTTCCCTTCCCTTCCCTTCCCTTCCCTTCCCTTCCCT
>NW_015091339.1:751933-818871 GCF_001431845.1 Calidris pugnax | reverse complement strand
CTCTCTCCTCTCCCCTCTCCTCTCTCCTTTCTCCTTCCCTTTCTCCTTTCCCCCTTCCCTTCCCTTCCCTTCCCTTCCCTTCCCTTCCCTTCCCTTCATATCCAAATCATCATGGACAGCCCGTTGTACCTATTAATGACCCCTACCTACATTATTTAAATCTCTCTCTACACCTGCTGATTTCTCCCCCTGAAAAAACAGTTGGAAATAATGTATTAGAAGCATCTTAATATTATATTGTTTGTTGTCTGTGTGTCATTAACATTTCTTTGTCTGGAGAAAGTGGAGTAGTTTAGTTGACCTGTACCATACCCGCCGTGGCACTGCCCTCCCGAGCTGCATCCCCATCCCTGAATACTGAAGTGGGGGGAAAAAGCTAATTTATTCTCTAATGCAAAACACTGTATTTTCTTAAATAACTCCATAGATGTTGACAATATGTGGAAACTTGATGCTACCACTTACACTCGGAATGAGAGTATTAAGTGTTGGATGGATGTAATGGTAATTATGGTAATTGGTAATTATAACTGAGGATCTTTGCTTCGTTAATAGGCATTCAGAGTCTCGGGTGATACGTGGTGGTGGGTGGGACCTAAGGAGACCTAAAGTGGTTGAATTCATTGTCCTTTTCTGACCTAACAGTGACCACACAGCTGTTTGGGCAAGGACAGATGTTGTTTCTTGTTATTCTGTTTGAAAATAAGAATAAAAAAAAGAAATGGAAAAGCAGTAAAATAAGTCTGGGAAAGTATTACATTTTATGTGGTGACACTTAACTGGTGGCCACGATGGGAGCTTTTCGTGGCTGTTCCCATACCCAGGCCATTCTCTGTCATTAATGACCCATTTGACAAGTCTTGTTGCTTAAAATTAGTAGGCTCAGTTAAAATCATCCCTTAATTATTACAAGGGATGCTTCTTTTGTTCTTCAGTGATGTAAGAATGTTTCTGAATGCTTTTTCCCCAGGAAAAAAAATAATTAAAAAAAGTCTATTATGTGAAAGATATAAAACTAATGTGGAAATGGAGTAAATTTTCATCTTCAGGAGTGGCTGCAGTGCAGATGTGATAGAGGAACCCATTCATGTGTATATTTTTGATAGTTTAGGATCATTGTCTTAAAGTAAAGTAAATTAAAGGCAGCCAGACCCCCCAGGTAGCTCCCTGTCTTACTGTATTGAGGTTTTTTTCTCCTTCCACCAAGATGGTTTCATGTTCATTCACCAAATACGGCCTGGAAAGGCCGGAATGAGATATTGAAATGCAGTTCTATTTGATCTTGGAAATTGCCAAAGTTAACAGCTTTCAAAATCTAAAAATAAGAAAGGGCTATTTTGCAAACCCCATAATTGATGTTCTGTCAGAGCTCATGCTTTATTTCATTTCTCTGAATTCAATATATGGATTTTTATCCGAAGCACTTACCAGGCGCTGGTGACTCTCTCCCTTTGGCTGATCGAAGATGGGTGTGTGGGGAAGGAGAGGGAAGAAGGGCAGTATTTTTATTTATTCACTTTTGTATTATGTGAACTGACCTGTGGCCCCAGGACGAGTCCCATCAGCTGCTCAGATAGTCCTTGAAAGCCTTTCCCAACTCTCCATCCATCCTTGTGGATCACTTATGGATTTCCACAAAAAGAAGAGACTGAACCGACTCAGTCTTCTGTGGTTGTTAATGTTTGAGGAGGACATTTGATAGATAGGATCTTCCAGTGGGGTTAACCAAGAACTGGCACCTTTTAAATGAGGTCTTTGGATGGACTTTGCTTGATAGTAATTTACTGGCCTTTCTGCCTGTGTGTGCAATTGGTGCACAGCTCTTGCTTCAACTTGTGGTTTCATCCAAGGATGCAGATGTTGTGAGTTCATATTGATTGCAGGGGCAGAAAGATGAGACACTAAGTTTAATGAGGGCTGAGTCTTTTTTCTCTCTTTTTTTGGTGCCAAACCCCAAACTGATTATCAGAATCCTGACCCAAGATGAGACTGTGAAAGTCTTCCTTGAAGCACAATCTGTTTAATTGGCTTGAAGTCATTCTTGAGTGGTAGAAACCTCATGTGTTTAACATCGCTGAGGTCATTCCTTGGTCTCCACCAGTCTTTGGGGTCTGCTTAGCATCTGGATCCATCCACCAGCTGTCTGCTCGGTGGCAATATGAGGTTTCTGTCCCGTGGAAATGAAATTGTTGAACCTCCATTGTTTTTCATCATTCTCTGGCCAGAGTCGCAATGACACACGTTTTCATTTTCCTGGTTGTTGGTGTCACCCTGTCCTTAGACTGCCAGAAAAGGAGAAGAGATACAAGAGAACCTGCGAATACCGACTCGGTTTATTTGGGGAACCAAGGAGTTGCTCGTAGTGGTATTGCACAGGGCTGCATTTAAACCTAATTATAGAGAACCATTGTTTTGCTTGTAACAGCACTTTATAACTTACCAGAATTCACATTAACTGAAGGGCTCAGAAAACACAAAAATAATCTTCTTTTTCTTTGATCTGCTGTCAAGAGTATTTTTGAATAATGTGTAATCAAGGAGCCACATGATTCAGATACCAAAGTAGCTCTGATGGTGGTCCGAGTAGGAAGAGCAGTATTAGTTTTAAATGCTAAGAATTCACGTGTGGTTCATTTTCTTTAAAAAAAATCGTTACAAGCTCTCCCTTGGAATGGAACAATGATGAAGAGAGCAATATCTGCTAACTCAGTAGTTCTTCTCCACTACTTATGCTTATCATATCTGAAAAAAAAAACCCCTAAGAAATCAATTCCTGCAATCCCCAGCCACGTCAAAACAGCGCTTATCAATGTAAGCCTAATGGAAGTTGCCTTGTCTGTTTGAAAGCATGTGAATCTCGGGGGTCAGGGTATAATTTCTTCTGTTATAGTGGTTATGCTGCTTGGAATAAAGAGATTTTTTTTCCACTGAACGAGGGCGATAAAAATTACTCACTAAACTGTTCCAATTGAAGCAGCTTTTTGAAAATTATTCGGTGGTAAGGACAGAACCCAACGAGATGGCTGTTAAACCTCTAAAAATAGCAACTAGTGTCATTTTGGTTTAGTGGTTGAAGTAGTTGAGCAAGTCAAAGAACTAGTTAGATGCAAGCAGAGGAAAAAAGCACAAAACAAACAAACAAACAAACAAAACCCACAAAAATTAATTTGGCCACGACCTGTTTTGTATGGATCTAGGTTAATATGGGAATCCTTGGTGCCAGCGAAGAAATTAAACAGCACAATAAACAGGGATATGTTACAATGCGTGTGATGTATTGCACATAGAGGAGGATGGCTGAGTTCTGAGCAGTGGTTTTATGAGATAAATGCTTAGGGATTTTGCTTAAGTTGGTTGGCTGGCTTCTAAGGACTCTGTGCACCAAGGCGTCTTGGGGATTGGGGCCTTTCAAAGCAAACTTTGTTGGGTGTGAAAGTGAGAGATGGCCAGACCCCCCCATCTGAAGATCATTGGAAGCCAGTAGGTCATCCAGACCTGGGCTTTGGGTCAAGCCCTCGAAATATGGAATTAAATACCATGATGTTGGCAACGGAAGAGATAAAACACTCTCTTTCTCTTGACAAGGACATTGCTCCAGAGCCCAGAGAGCAAGTCTGTGGCAGTCTGTGGAAGACGCAAATGTGTGTGTTTTCTTCCAGGCTTTATTTTTCCTTCCTTTCTTTCTTGTTTTTTTTTTCTAATCCCAAGTGTTCAGCAGGATATTGGGTCACCTAATTGCATTTTGTTTTTTCCCTGGCTGCTGTTCTTATCACAGCAGCGCAAGACTCTGTGAGTTTAGTCAATACTTGTGTATTCACGGGAGGCGATCAATAAAAAAAATTAAAAAGGAGTCATGGTAATTAGGCTAAAGCTGCTGCTTATGAGTTTTCAATAATTACTTTAGCTTCCTCCTTTTCCAGCGTCTTAAGAAAATGGTCTCTGATTGAAGGAGGGGATCTTGCTTGACTGAGGACATGTCAAAATTCAACAAAGCCAAGCAGGAAGTCAAATTAGCACTTTTTGTTTCAGCTCATGAAGGGGGCTTCACGGGGAGGCAGGGAAAGAATAGCCTTGATTTTTAGATGGAAGCAGCTGTGCCATTCTCTCTTACCTGTTTGTCCTCGTCGTTGTGCCCTGGAACATTAGCTCCCCTGGCAGCAACCCAGGGGCTTCCATTGCTGGGAAGAGCTCTGGGAAGATGTACCATCTGCAGGAAGACAAAAAGTTGTGAGGAGGAATGCGTTGCTCACTTCTCCTTGGCTTTGTCACAGCCATGTATTTCTGAGGCTACTTATTTCCTACAGTCGTATTCTGAGATCCAGAAGTGAAGGTGGAGCTTATGGCTTGTCCACAACAGGGTGTTGGGCAATAGCGCTGCTGTTGTACCTGTGGATAGGAGGGAAAAAATATATATAAACCCATGTGCTTCCATGCTCAATAATGGGCCATCTCTCCATTAATAATGTGCCACAGCATTTTCTGTCCGACAACTCCTTTTGCTCAAAGAAGCTTGAATCCATGATGGATGAGGCCTGAGATCTTCATCACGACAACTCCCATTGCTCAAACAGACTTGAATCCATTGTGATGGACAAGGCCTGAGATCTTCATCATGACAACTCCCTGTGCTCAAACAATGTTGAATCCATCATGATGGATGAGGCCTGAGATCTTCATCATGACAACTCCCTTTGCTCAAACAGGCTTGAATCCATTGTGATGGGCAAGGCCTGAGATCTTCATCACTGCATCAGGTTTTCTGAGATGGGGGAGAACAACAGGGCTGGGGGTAGATCACGGTGGGGGTGCCTTGTGCAAGAGGTGAAAACCTCAAGTGCAGCCTTTCTTACCCAGATCCTGCATTGCTTGGAGACAAAACGCACAACTGATAAGGAGGAACATTCTGGATGGCTTGAAGACCATGGCATGGTCATGCTGGACTCATTATTGAAGGGGAAAAAAATCTCTCAAGCCCTGTTGTGCCTGTATTTAGACCTGATAATCACTTATGGTAAAAATGGCATAAACTGTGTGTCCCAGGTGTGTGCCCAAGGTAAAGCCCTTTGTGTGAGTAAAAGACATCTCAGAGCATCACACTGAACTCTCCTGAGAAAGATCTGTTGGAGAGTCCTTGTCTCCTCGCTGGCTCTGCTGTGCATTAGGTACTCAAATAATGTTTCAACGTGGTGTTAAACCTGAGATCCTCCTATCTACTGGGCATCTTCTCCATCCTCTGTCTGGAGACCATGTTATTGCTTCTCAGCTCTAGTGTGTGAAAGGCACTTAGTGGTCCTTCCCTGGTGAGATCGGTTAAGGCTTCCTACCTCAAAGACACACCTTTGTAGTCGGGCAGAGAAAAAAAAACCAAACATTTCATTATCCTGCACTCTCGTTGCTTCTACATAAATGGACTTGTTACCCCAGGGTTCAAAAAAGGGTCTCGTGTCCCATGAATCTCATTTTCCAAACAAGCTGCGCCATGAGAGCGGGGTCGTGCTGGAGAGGAGCAGGCTGAGACCCCAACTAATTCAAAGGGGACGCAGAGCCCTTTTTATCCTTTTTCTCCATCATTTCAACACCATGGAAATGGAGCCTGCGTCTCCTCCTACACCTTTGTAGTCGGGCAGAGAAAAAAAACCACAAACATTTCATTATCCTGCAATCTCGTCGCTTCTACATAAATGGACTTGTTACCCTGTGGTTCAAAAAAGGGTCTTGTGTCCCATGAATCTCATTTTCCAAACAAGCTGTGCCATGAGAGCGGGGTCGTGATGGAGAGGAGCAGGCTGAGACTTGAACTAATTCAAAAGGGACGCAGAGCCCTTTTCATCCTTTCTCTTCGTTGTTTCAACACCATGGAAATGGAGCCTGCATCTCCTCTGTGTTATTCCCAATTCCAGAGGGACTGGAATGGGTCCCCCACCATTCTGGTTTGGCCCTGAGCAGCCCATTCTTACCCACCAGTGATCTTACTGCAGCCATTACAAAAGGGAGAAAGGAGCAGGACTATTTTATTTTTTATTTTTTTTTAATAGCTGAATCTATCACACTTTCTTTCATCCCTGTTTCCAAAAGTTCTGCTTTTTTATGTGGGAAGTGTTGGAATTAATTTGAAAGTGTTAGTGAGGAGTACTGGTAGACACAGCTGTAAAAGCACTAGGACCTGCAAAAGCCCCCAGAGAGCTGTCAGAGCTTGGCTCTTTGTGGAGAAATGTAAGATTTCTTTCTTTTTTTTTTTTTTTCTTTTCCAAATGTACAGAAGCTTTTTGGCATTTCTCAAGTTTCAAGGCAGCTTTTTAAAATCTCAATTTTCCACGTTCTGGTGGTCTGTTCTTGCTGTGCTGCCATATGGTGGTGACCCAGGCTTCCCTGCTTACTGTCACTCTCATTACACCGCGGATCCGCACGGGAAAGGAGGTGAAATCACTGAATTGTGATGATTTTACCCAAGGAATAGCCCCCTTTCACCCTCCTGGTGCCCGAGCCAAGACACAGACCGTTAACAGACTGAACGCTTCGAAGGCGGCACTCAAGGTCTTAGAGTTGCTCAGTGTGATTTGTAAGATTGTCACATAATTGCATCCCTCGATTTTCTCCTTTTAATTGATACTGGAATCGGGAAGCCTTAATCAGTCGAGCTTCAGTGCATGTAGATACTTTCTGATGAAGGAAAAAAGGTGGTCTCCTCTTCCAAACTTCATAGCTTTTATGTGTATATTTTAACACAAAAGTTGACAAATACTTGGATATTGTTGGCCTAAATGAGCCATACAAAGGAATATTGGGTCAGTATTTGTTAGTAATGTAGCCACTGATCTCAAGATCCTGAAAGTTTCTCCCAGTTCCCTTTAAGGTCATCTTTATTTGGTCATCTTTTTACCTTGACCATAAGGCAGGAGTTTAGACAACATTCTTCTCTGAAAAGCACTGGTTTGACTGGGGTTATTGCCAAGCCCTTTGGCGTTGGTCCATTTTATAACTGAAATAAAAGGCAACATCAGATTTTATGCTAAGATTTTCATCTGTTTGCATTTCTGTGAGCTTCCTTCCTGAGAGACTGGATTTCGGGGAGGAGAATTTGAAGGTGTGAGCGACTTAAGACGCAAAAACTACTCCAAAACCATTTTCTCCAGTGGTTTAGTGAATACTTGTAGATCTACCAGACCTCCCTGGATGAATATCTAGTTTAAATACAGAAATTGGTTGTATTTTAAGCAGCCTGGACAAGATTTAGTAGCCTTGGGGCATCCCTTCTGGTCCTGGTAGGGTTTAGTAATGCTCAGGGGACAAGATGCTTCTACACGTTAATTTTCTGGCATCTCTGGCAGTCTGGCAGGTAACGACAACGTGATGAACTTAATCAATTTAGATATATTGGACATGTATTATTGTGATGGTGATAGCCAAGGGTATTATCAGAATCCAGTTGTCCAGGGCTGGTCTTTTCTTCATGGTGCCCAGTGACAGGACAAAAGGAAATGGGCACAAACTTGAGGAGGAACTTCTTTGGTGTGAGGGTGGCAGAGCCCTGGAAGAGGCTGCCCAGGGAGGTGGTGGAGTCTCCTTCTCTGGAGACATTCAAAACCCACCTGGACAAGTTCCTGTACAATCTGCTCTAGGTAGACCCACTCCAGTGGGGGGGTTGGACTTGATGATCTTCAGAGGTCCCTTCCAACCCCATATGATTCTATGATTCTATGACTTATGTCTATTTGAGTCGGCTTCTCTTTGCTTCCATTGAGGTGTTGGTGCACAGAGAGTGGAGCAGAGGAATCAGAAGTTGTTCAGGGTAGCAGAGTAGGATTTAACCAGACAAAAGCAGGATGGGGACTTGTTTGGGATTTGAGCCATTTGTGAGACCGAGCAGAGTAGGATTTAACCAGACAAAAGCAGGTCGGGGGTTTGTTTGGGATTTAAGCCATTTGTGAGACGGAGCCAATCTGAAGGTGATCTTTCCACCTACGTTAAACTCCGAGAAAAGGATCTCGATTTTTGCTGTGAAGCCAGAGAAGTGGGGAGCTTTCACACCGACCATGAAACCTGGTGTCTCAGCTGTGTGTAATCACATGAAGAAGTTTCTCCTCATATTTGAGTGGAACCTCTTATGTTCCAACTTGTGCCCGTTGCCCCTCGTCCTCTCAGTGGGAACCACTGAAAAGAGTCTGGCTCCCTCCTCCTTCAACCCTCCCTTGAGATACTTGTAGGCATTGATAAGGTCTCCCCTCAGCCTTCTCTTCTCCAGACTAAAGAGTCCCAGCTCTCTCAGTCTCTCCTCATAAGGGAGATGCTCCAATCCTTGAATCATGAAGGTGATCTTTCCACCTGCATTAAACTCTGAGAAAAGGATCTCAATTTTTGCTGTGAAGCCAGAGGAGTGGGGAGCTTTCACACCGACCGGAACTTCTTTGGTGTGAGGGTGGCAGAGCCCTGGAAGAGGCTGCCCAGGGAGGTGGTGGAGTCTCCTTCTCTGGAGGCACTCAAAACCCACCTGGACAAGATCCTGTGCAACCTGCTTTAGGGAGACCCACTCCGGTGGGGGGGTTGGACTTGATGATCTCCAGAGGTCCCTTCCAACCCCATATGATTCTATGACTTATGTCTATTTGAATCGGCTTCACTTTGTTTCCATTGAGGTGTTGGTGCACAGAGAGTGGAGCAGAGGAATCAAAAGTTGTTCAGGGTAGCATAAGGGAGATGCTCCAATCCTTGAATCATGAAGGTGATCTTTCCACCTGCATTAAACTCTGAGAAAAGGATCTCAATTTTTGCTGTGAAGCCAGAGGAGTGGGGAGCTTTCACACCGACCGTGAAACCTGGTGTCTCAGCTGTGTGTAATCACATTACCCTGCAGTGGGAGAGCCACTGGGGAGATAAAAGCTGCCAGGTAATGGAGATTAGTTGCAGCTATTTTGCAAAAAGGTAAGGTTAATTCAGCTTCTGGGAAAATACGGTGCCCTGAGCACATGGGAGGTCGGGTTAGATGATTGTAGTGGTCGCTAAAGGCCTCAGTCTTTGAATTTATGTAAAATGATGTGTATTTATGAAAAATACCTTCAGTTTTGTCCTTGGAGACTGCAGCCAAGCAGGACTAACCCTGGCTTACCTGCAGTGGGGGAACGCTGCTAGTTTTAAGATGATAAAACAGGTCAACCATCACTTCCAATGATCAGTCTGGGTCATAGTGTGTTTTACTTATCATAGAATCATAGAATGGTTTGAGTTGGAAGGGACCTTAAAGATCGTCCAGTTCCATCCCACTGCCATGGGCAGGGACACCTCCCACCAGACCAGGTTGCTCAAAGCCCCATCCAGCCTGGTCTTGAATCCCTCCAGGGATGGGGCAGCCACAGCTTCTCTGGGCAACCAGTGTCTCACCACCCTCACAGGAAAGAATTTCTTTCTAGTATCTAATCCCCTCTCTCTGTTTAAAACTATTACCCCTCATCCTATCACTGAGCTTCCTGACAAAGAGTCCCTTTCCAGATCAGAACTTATCATAGAATCATAGAATGGTTCGTATTGGAAGGGACCTTAAAGCTCATCCAACCTCCCTGTCATGGGCAGGGACACCTCCCACTAGTCCTAGCAGGTGTACATCCCCATGGACCAGCAGACATAACCTACAGGAGACCTGTGTCAGTCTAGAGTGGGATCTGGAGGCCAACATGAAGAGAACTGAGGGCATCTCAATTAGCACTAGTTGCCCAGGTCTTGGCAGCTAAGCAGAGCTTTTAGCTCCTATGAAGACATCTAAATATAGGTATCTGAATCTGGTGGTAAATCATACTTCAGGTAAAAGTTTGGAGTTCCTGGGCTAAATCCTCAATTATGTAGTTACAGAAGAGGAAAACAAAGTGAGATCACACATTAACGATCTTCAAGGCAGAACTCAGTAATTCCTTTTACTTCTTTGGCTGAGACTACATCCATCTTGGTTCCCACAAGGAATCAATCTTGATTTGGCTAGATGAGAAGATCAGAGCATGTGGTTCTAAGGCCCCTGCTGCTTTACTACATTTGATTTGAGAGCTTTGTTCTGGACTTCTTAACCTGGTCTCACATGTTAAACTTTCCCACCGCATGGTTTTGCTTCATGGATGGCTGAAGGATTTGGGTCCCGACGTTCTCGTTAGCTGCCTGAATTTCTTCAGTGCAAACTTCACAGGTTGTTTTCTACCAAAAGGAGTCTTGGTGGTGCTCACCCAAGTAGCTCTGTGAGCAGGACCCAGGCAGGGAGAGGGGGCACGAGGAGGGTGTTGACTTCAAAACAGCGTGATGCTAATGTAGACACTTTGTCTTTATTACTGCCTTTCCACGTTTCCCTCCCTTTGGAGTGGTTATTTGATGCAAATCAGGCTTCAAAGCCCACCTCGAGATTCTACCGTTTCCCTCTTAATTTACTGGACATAGGGAACCAGGGCTTTGTTGTGCTCTTTGCATTAGTGAGGACACAGATGAAGCCCTTTTAAGCTTGTCTCCAGCGGTTTCGCTTTGATGTGTAAAGAAAAGTGTTGTTCCCTTGTCATGTTTACCTTTGCCAGCTCGAGGAAGCCAACTCTGTTTCAGCAGCACCTTTGCATTAGAACTTTCTGCAAATCACACAGGCTTTTAGTGTGATTTTAGTGGGGTCGCACATGGCAATAACAAAAGGTGGCATTTGTTTGCAGTTGTTTGCAAAATGACTTGGAGAACAGAAGGCTCCAGGGAGACCTTAGAGAAGACTTCCAGTACCTGAAGTGGGCCTACAGGAGAGATGGGGGGGTGCTCTTGGTCAGGGAGTGGAGCCATAGGAGGAGGGGGAATGGTTTTAAACTGAAAGAGTGGAGTTTGAGATGAGATAGGAGGAAGAACTTCTTCGCTGTGAGGGTGGTGAGACCCTGGCCCAGGTTGCCCAGAGAAGCTGTGGCTGCCCCATCCCTGGAGGGGTTCAAGGCCAGGCTGGATGGGGCTTTGAGCAACCTGGTCTGGTGGGAGGTGTCCCTGTCCCTGGCAGGGGGTTGTAACTGGATGACCTTTAAAGGTCCCTTCCAACTCTAACTATTCTATGATTTTAAAATCTGCCCTTGGTGCTTGCAGAAAACACCAAGTTCCTCCAACTCCTTGCGTTTCAAAGGAGCCTGCCTGTATCTGAAGCTGTTAGAAATGTGCTGAACCTGAGACTGCTGTTCAGAAGGATTTATTCGTTGTTCGTCTGTTTCCATTTCTTCCCAAGCATTAATATCTTCTTGTAACTTTGCCACGTGATGTTTTTTCTCCCCCCGCCATGGTTCAACAGACCTTTGCTTCGTCTGCAAATGAAACCATCAAAATGTTTTGAAGGCCAGTTCATTTTCCCGCTTGCAAAAACCCCTTTAATCGCTCCCGTGAAGTTTTTTCTTGTTTCTCTCCATCCCAACGAAGTGCCATTTATTAGCATTTGTATGGTCGTTATTTGTAATTTCATTGGTGTTCCTGATGCCTGCATGTTATAATTAAATCATCTCAGATTGGAGTTACAGTGTGAAACAGCTGCACCAAATTACAGTTGGAAACATGTGCTGGAGATATGCAGCTCCAATTAGTTAAGTGTCTGGGATGCAGTGAAGGCCAAAGACCCGAGCAAACGAGTGGCCTTGAATAGGCTGCAGCTTTCCTGCCTCTGATCTCCTGCCTGGATGCCGTTTGCCATCCTCATTAGTCGCACCAGGAGGGAAACGTCCTGATTCTTTACGTGGCACTTTATAAAGCAGTTGTGGATGATCTTTTCAGTCTTGGCTGTTAACTCTTCCATCACCCCATAGCACTGTGGCACTGGTGAGGCCACACCTCGAGTATTGTGTCCAGTTTTGGGCACCTCAATACAAGAGAGATATCGAGGTGCTGGAGCGAGTGCAGAGGAGGGCAACGAAACTAGTGAAGGGCCTGGAAGACAAATCATATGAAGAACGGCTGAAGGAGCTGGGGCTGTTTAGTATGAGGAAGAGGAGGCTGAGGGGAGACCTCATCACTCTCTACAACTACTTGAAAGGACACTGTAGAGAGGTTGGGGCTGGTCTCTTCTCACAGGTAATTAACAATAGAACGAGAGGGAACGGCTTCAAGCTCCAACAGGGTAGGTTTAGATTGAACATTAGGAAGGAATTTTTCACAGAAAGAGTGGTCGGGCATTGGAATAGGCTGCCCAGGGAGGTGGTTGAGTCACCGTCCCTGGATGTGTTTAAGGGACGTTTAGATGCGGTACTGAGGGATATGGTGTAGGGGAGGACTTTGTAGAGTAGGGTAGATGGTTGGACTCGATGATCCCAAGGGTCTCTTCCAACCTCAATGATTCTATGATTCTATAGCAGACAGGGTGGGTGTCCACCACGGACATCTGGGTTACCTTTTTCTTGACCACTTGTATTGGGGCATTGGGCAAGGAAATGCTTTTTGGCTAATATCTCTGAAAAAAAAAGTCACGTCTAGGTCTACAGGGTTTGGATGAGGCCAATGCAGCAGTTGGATTCAGTGGCCAAGTGCTGGCCATGTCATGTTGGCATGATTTTCCATATATGCCTTGGAGTCACCATGGGTGGTACCTGATTGTAGAGCCTGGCTTGTTCCCTCTCTCCCCTCCTGACACCAACAGGTAGAGTGGAGTTGAAATACTGTTTACTAACTTCAAAGCATGGTGTGGACTAAGTGCTGCAAGAGGAAGGTTGACACAGCACTGGCATTTCCAAGACGCTACGTGGCTTTGGGGGTGGTCCCTTCCCATGGCAGAGGGGTTGGAGATCTTTAAGGTCCTTTCCAACCCAAACCATTCTATGGTTCTATGATTCTATGATTCCCTTCAGCTTCCCTCTTCCTTCTTGGCAAGGCACTCAGCTTGGGACCATGTCTTCGAAAACCATCTAATATTTCAGAGCTGTGTGGTGAAAATGGGTCACCTGAAGCCCACAGGGTGCTTTGCTGCTTTCTGAAGAGGACATAAAAAGGAACTGCCTTCTGGAAATATAATACCCTGGCTGTTCTTTAACACGCTTTACGATCGTGGTTAATGGCTCGGTGCAGCGTGGTCCCACTCTCCATCACCCCTTGCAAAGGCACTGGGTGGTAATTTCCTCGAAATGAAGAGGGGATGCAGGAGAGATTGCACGTGAGCTCTGTGTTACCCAACTGGGTAAGGACTTGGGTCACTGAAAATAAGTACTAGGGTAATTGCATGCATTAGCGTAGCTTTTTAGATGTCACCATGCTCGTTAAGCAAAATTTCCTGCAAATTCCCATTGTCCTTATGATCACAGAATCACAGAATCTTCTAGGTTGGAAGGGACCTTAAAGATCATCTTGTCCAACCGTCAACCTGACTGACAAAAATAGACACCCACACAACAAACAAGGAGCATCACCATCACTAAACCATACCTCCCAGCACTACCTCAACCTGTCTTTTGAACACCTCCAGGGATGGTGCCTCAACCACCTCCCTGGGCAGCCCATTCCAATGGCTGAGAACCCTTTCAGTGAAATTTTTTTTCCTAATATCCAGCCTGAACCTCCCCTGGTGTAACTTGAGGCCATTTCCTCTTGTCCTGTCGCCTGTGACTTGAGAAAAGAGACCGACCCCCACCTCTCTACACCCTCCTTTCAGGTAGTTGTAGAGAGCAATAAGGTCTCCCCTCAGCCTCCTCTTCTCCAGGCTGAACCCCCCCAGCTCCCTCAGCCTCTCCTCATAAGACTTGTATGATATCCTACTCAGATCTTGTTTAGTGAGACTATTAAGAGTGAACTGCTACAAAAGGTATTTTGTATAAAAAGTACAAAGTATTAAGAGTGAACTGCTACAAAAGGTATTTATATTTTATCCACCAAACCACTATTTCATTTGCTGGATAATGTTTCTCACCATGCTTTTTGTTAAAAACTCTTGAGCAAACTGAACAGGAAGCCGCGTGGCTGCGTGTTTATAATGCATTAGGCTTTTTTACTAATCTATTATGTGAAACTTTTCACACCGCTGTAGCTGGATTTCCTCTGATCACGTCTATTGCCTCACTCCAGAAAGCAGGCTTTATATCCAGAGGAAAAGCCATTCATCCCGTTCTGTGATCATCTCTTTGCTTCCAAGAGGTGAAACAAAAGGCTAAATGCTTTCCCAGAAAACCTTCGGGCATTTTCTTGAACGTATACCTGGGTGTTAAATTGCCTCTCGGAGATTTCTCCCTGTGAGCAAGAGGATAAGCGAGCGTTAACGGCGTGGTTTAGTGTGGCTGTGGTCGGTCTTTCTTCCAATATACTGTGCTTTCACAGGAAAGGTAGTGGATTCTGGCTTCGGAATTAGATTGTTTCTGAGAAAAGATTCGATTCTGCTGTAAGTTATTGAACGTAATAACGTTTTCTTGCTCTGCTTAAGCAGCCCAAAATTCCTCGCGGTGGCTTTGAAGGAGGGAAAAGCAAGAGGAAAAGGGTGTTATGAAAGATGTGGCTGAGGGCTGGCCAGGTGGAAACCATGGAGGAGGAGAGAGATGTGGTGTGTGTTAGACAGGGGGATATTGCCAGGGTGGTGCAGCTGTGAAAAGAGGCAAATGAGATCTAGGAAAGGTTTTCATTAGGAGATTAATGAAGTATTAATAAATGAGATCTAGGAAAGGTTTTCATTAGGAAATTAATGAAGTATTAATAAGAAGGACTGGAGCATCTCCCTTATGAGGAGAGGCTGAAAGAGCTGGGACTCTTTAGTCTGGAGAAGAGAAGGCTGAGGGGAGACCTTATCAATGCTGACAAGTATCTCAAGGGCGGGCTGAGGGAGGAGGGAACCAGACTCTTTTCAGTAGTTGCCAGTGAGAGGACAAGGGGCAATGGGCACAAGTTGGAACATCAAGGGTTCCACTTGAATATGAGGAAGAACTTTTTCACGGTGAGGGTGACGGAGCCCTGGAACAGGCTGCCCAGGGAGGGTGTGGAGTCCCCTTCTTTGGAGATTTTCAAGACCCGCCTGGATGCTCCTGAGTAACATGCTCTGACAAGCTCTGGGTGGTCCTGCTTTGGCAGGGGAGTTGGACTAGATGATCTCTATGGTCCCTTCCAACTCTAAAAAATCAGTGAAATTCAGTGAAATTCAGTGAAGGTGTTAATACTGTTACACTGGACACGTTTAAAACTTTCCCTGTGATAATTGTGACCGGTTTTGATTACCCGTCATCAAAAAAGATGAGAAGAGGAAGCTATTAACAGGAATCATTATAGAATCATCACAAAATCATCATTAGAATGGGTTGGGTTGGAAAAGACCTTAAAGATCATCTAGTTCCAACTCCCCTGTCCTGGGCATGGACATCTTCTGCCTTCCAGGAGCGGTGAAAAAAGGGTTGACTGGTTTCTGTTAGTGAAACAAAGGCTGGTGTGGAGGGGATGGGTCTCTGCAAGTTCCAGTCTCCAGCCAGAAACTGGAGAAGACAAATCCAGGCCAAGAACTGGACAGAGACACCCCTGTCCACACAGGTTGCCATTGTTGTGTGTAGAGCCCAAAATGTGGAAATTGCTCTCCAGGGTTGGGGGTAAGTGTCACAATTTTTTCCACACGGTCTACAAAATGGAAATCAGGGTCCATCTGAACCTGTGGCCAAGCCAAACCCTTTTCTTTTGAATATTGATTCAGTATGTATTTCTGAATAAATCCTGTTGCGCATAGTGATCTTCTTTTCTGCTCAGCCTTTTAAGCTCTACAGGGTAACATTAATGTGGGGGAAAGAAAACATCTTCCAAAGGTTATATTTCCATCAGATTGGGTGGAGATTGAATCTTGGTCTAATGTTAATGCTAAAAAGCCTACTCGGACTTTCTAATATTATACCTGGTGGAGCTGAAAAAGGATAAAGGAGTTTTATATTATATTTCTGCTGGTGTTTTAGTTTAATTGGAGAAGTTTCCCTATAAGGCAGCATTAATTAAATAGCTGCACCTCCATTTATATTGTCAGAGCTATTTCTGCTATGGAGAACATCTGTATACCTTGTATAAAATCAAACCTTTCTCCTTTTTTATTTTTTTTTTCAGTATCTCATTTCTGTAGGGGGTTTATTTGCAAGATTTCCTTTCTTCCCCCAGACCAAGTTCCTTTAAGCTTCCCTACATCAGAAACTCCCTGTCACAGCTGACCCTTTATTTTTTTTTTCCTCTTTTGAAATATGCATCACTATCAAATTCTAAGAATGCTTTGCAGTGAAAGGAATTGAGGATTCAAAGAGGACAGTGACTTAAGTCTGTGGGTTATGAGATACCTGTACTCAGTGACTGAGTCTAGTTGTAAAGATAAAAGAGTATGGCATGGAAAGCATGCTCTTCTTATGAGATTGGATTTTGAAGATCTAGAATAGGGTTTTTTTTGTTTGTTTCAGCTTTTTTCTATTGTATGTTTCTTTTACTGATGTTAGTCCAGCAAAAGAAATGGAGCTGTTGGAGCAGGTCCAGAGGAGGCCATGGAGATGCTGGGAGGGCTGGAGCCCCTCTGCTGATAGGACAGGCTGAGAGAGTTGGGGGGGTCCATCCTGGAGCAGAGAAGACTCCAGGGAGACCTTAGAGCCCCTTCCAGTCCCTCAAGGGGCTCCAGGAGAGTTGGGGAGGGAATCCTGATCAGAGATTGGAGCCATAGAACGAGGTAGAGGAGACCTTAGAGCCCCTTCCAGTCCCTAAAGGGGTTCCAGGAGAGATGGGGAGGGAATCGTGATCAGGGATTGGAGCCATAGGACGAGGTATAATGGTTTTAAACTGAAAGAGGGGAGATTTAGATTAGATAAAAGGAAGAAAGTTTTTACACTGAGGGTGGTGAGACCCTGGCCCAGGTTGCCCAGAGAGGTGGGAGATGTCCCATCCCTGGAAACATTCAAGGCCAGGTTGGATGGGGCTCTGAGCAACCTGATCTAGTTGAAGATGTCCCAGCTCATTGCAGGGGAGGTTGGACTAGATGGCTTTTAAAGGTCCTTTCCAAACTATTCTGTGATTCTACAAATTCTCTTTCCCCTAGGTGTATGAGTGTGGGTCTCTTAGCATAGGGTGGTATGAACTTGGTGCGTATCAGGTCGTCTGCTTGTACCCATTGAACTCATTGCAGCTGAACTCATTGCCGTGAAGAAATAAGCTTGCAGGGCTCTAAATATTCATGGCCAATGACCAAGCAGTAGTTGATCCTATGAATTCAGACCTCAGTTTGCCTCTCAGTAACATTTCTGGCTTTGAAAACCATAAGACCAAATTCTTTAGGACCGGGATTGTTTCCTGGTGATAAAGTGTGTTAAGATCCAGCCTTATTGGGATTCTGTAGAAGTAACAAGCAACGCAACTGAAATGGCAATTTCCAGAATCTTTGGCTTTCAGATAAGTGTGTCTGTCTCTTGCTTCAGTTCTCTGGTGTGTTGTAACTCAACGTGCTCACAGTCGTGTACAGTAGCCCTTAATGTCAGCAGCTTTCCGCATTTCGCTAAATTGCCTACAGATCCTCCGATTCTTTTAATCACACAAGTAGATGCTGACATGATACGTGTGGCAATCAAAACATGAAAAGCAAGTTTAAAAGTAAGTCGTGGCAGCTTTCTTGCTGCAGATGTCAGTATCTTTGACAAGCGAGTGCTTGCGTGGTGACACATGGTAATAGAAAACATCCTGCCTCCATAAAACACCACAAGCACCTTGAGAAAAGCCAGGTACCTGCGATACCGAATCACACGCCGAGTTTCTAGTGCCCTTGTTCAATGAGTTTCATGCCAATAAGAAGCCTGATTTTTCACTTTATCATCCAGGAAGAAAAAAAAAAAAAAGAAAAAAAAGAAAAAAAAAAAAAAACCCACCACTAAATCAGTGCACTTCAAAGCCCGCAGGCACTACGGTAATACAAATAATAAATTAAGAAATAATAAAGTGCAGAGTAGTGGCGTTGAGCTTTAGGCTGAGAATGGGATTGATAAGCAGAGAGTTGAAGAAAAAATCCTTTGGGGCTTCAACCTTCATTGGGTGTAGAGTGTCGGGAAAGGAATTAGCATTTTCGTTGTTGTTGTTTACCTCGGAAATTTAGGAAGAGACAGAGAATGAACAAAAGATGCTCCAAGGAGCCCTTCTGGAAAAAGTCCAACCATTGCAAAGTTACACAGATGAATTGATTTAATTAGGCTGTATAATGCTGCTTCTGCTGAGGCTTTTGTAACAGACTCATAAAAGATATTAACTGATGCACTCTGGGTATTACATATTTGTTTCAAAGCTGCCCATGACTCTTCCCTACTCCCTAGGTCATAAAGAGCTCTGCAAAGCCTAGAGTTTCCTCCTATTATTTTTCCCCCTCAATTTTCTGCGTTTACTGATTAAAAATGTCTGTACTGTGGCTGGAAACACTTATGGGAGGAGAGAAGCAAAAATCCTCTTTCCTATGTAGGTTATAGAAATAATTTAGGAGAAAATTACAACCCTGTAGTTGTCTATCATTCAGTACAAAACTGAGGATGAAACTGGTGCAAAGAAAATGGTATTTTACAACCCACGGATTTTTTCTACTTTGTGGAGGAGCTGTGCCTGTGTGGGTGGCCAAGACGTCCACCTCAATATTTTCAAATATTTGGAGTGGAAGGCGTCTTCATTCAGACTCTTGGTGTCCTACCAGTGACACTAAATTCACTAAAATTCCTTCCACGGGCACAAGAACTTTGTTTCAATTTTGAGCCATTGTCTTCCTCTTCAAATGCAATGATGGTTGTGCTGAAAACCCTGGTCTTAGTGAAAATGGAGAGTGAGCTGGGTACTGGGGCAGTTGTAGGCACTTGAAAACTTTGATCTGAAGGATAGTGAAACCATTGAAAAACCTGTTCTTGGCTCCAGGGATTTGTGGGTATTTCATTTAGCAAAGTTAGAGGTAGGTTTGGAAAAATATTCAGTTACTTTTTGTGGAAGAAACCACTTTCAGTTGATCATGGTGTTCTGTCTTTGTGGGGGAACTGTGAAAGGATTCTGGGATGGTTAGAGAGACTTTTCAGTAAAGCACTAATAATACCTTGAGAAGAACATCGTGTCAGCAAGACTGTGTTGGAAGAAGGATTGTAGAATCCCTTTTAATGGAAACTTCTCAGGTTTACTTGAATCTCAGGGGAAAAATGCTGGTAAAATCCAAGTTGCTCTGAATGTGGTACGGTAGACGTTATACCTGCAGGCCTGAAAGTATCAGTGCGTTGAAGTACAGGACATTCAGCTTCAACATAAGGAAACACTTCTTTACTGTGAGGGTGTCAAAGGCTGGAGCAGGTTTCCCAGAGAGGTTGTGGAGTCTCCATCCTTGAAGATGCCCAAAAGACAAATGGACAAGTCTTGGGCAACCTGCTCTGGCTGTCCCTGCTTAGGTAGTCCTCCAACCTGAACCCTTCTCTAACTCTATGACTTGGTATCACTTTATATTTTCCAGGCTGTCAGAAAAAGATAAAGGGTCAGCAACGACAAGTTTGAATTTTGTATTTTGTTATTTAGAGAAACAGGAATTCTCCTTTCACAGAATGGCAGGGGTTGGAAGGGACCTCTGGAGATCACCTAGTCCAACTCCTGACCAAAACAGGATCACCCAGAGCAAGTTGGACAGGAACATGTCCAGATGGGTTTGGAATATCTCCAGATAAGGTGATTCCACCACCTTCCTGAGCAACCTGTTCCAGGGCTCTGCCACTCTCACAGGAAAGAAGTTTTCCCTCGTGTTGTGATGGAGTTTCCTGTGTTCCAGTTTGTGCCTGTTGCCCCTTGTCCTGTCACTGGGCACCACTGAGAAGAGTCTGGCCCCATCCTCTTGACACCCGCCCTTTAGATACTGACAATCCTTGATGAGATGCCCTCTCAGGCTTCTCTTCTCCAAGCTGAACAGCCTCAGGTCTCTCAGCCTTTCCTCAGCAGGGAGGTGCTCCAGGCCCCTAACAATCTTCATAGCCTCTGCTGGACTCTTTCCAGTAGTTCCCTGTCCTTCTTGAACTGGGGGAGCCCAGAACTGGACCCGGTGCTCCAGACATGGCCTCACCTCCTTTGTAATCCTGAAAGCCAGCACTGTTCAAAGTCTTCATGGCTGTCCATTCCAGGTCACAGGTGATGGAAGAATGGACAGTAGGGACTTCAGTGGTCAGTGCAGTAATTTCTGACGTGCTTTGGCTTTCGGGGGGGCTGTGCCGTTGATGTGGGGCTCCACAGAGCCTGGTTTGCTGCTCTCGTGTATTCAGTCATCCAAAATTGCTTTCTAATCACCATGAAAAAACTTTGAAGGGGTAAAGACAACGTTGGCAAGACATAGCACAATTACTTTGTTACGCATCTTGTTATGTTGGCATATTTGTTTAATTAAATTCCTTGCTAATTAGAGCTGTATGTACTTGCGTTAATTATTATTTGCTTAACACAATCAACAGTGTAATTCTTTTCAGAAGCGCCGCGCGCTTTCTAGTTAAATTAAATTACCGATTTTGCGTGCTTCCTGAAAGAATGGTTGCTCCATTTTTGTCAAATGATAGGTTGCATTCTTTAATGTGAATGAAATTCAATTTAGGCCAACTAAAACTTAACATAATATATTATATTTTTAATTGGTGATTAAGGAAAGAGAGAAAAAAACGGATTGATATGTACTTCGGCACAAAGATGTATATTTTTCCTTACTGGATTACAAAATTGGATGGGTCTGCTATTTATCACCCACCAAGACCTTTTCCCATCTGACAAAGAAAAAGTACATTTGTCTTGTTTGTCGTGAGGCTTTGGAAGGGAACTACTTTCTCATTCTAGAAAAATGTAACCCGGTGGAACTTCTGACCTTTTCCCAAGCCCTTAATTACTTTTTAAAATGTAGAGTATTATAAACATATTATAGAGCCAGGGACCTATTTGGTTTTTTTTCAGTAGTGTGCCCATTAGCTCTAATTTTGATCTGCGAATTTATATTTAGTCCCTAAAAGAGAAAGCGAGAACATAAATATCTTTAATCATGTTCAATGAGGAAGCTAATAACCAAGTATCTAATTGTTTCTGTGACAAGATGACTAGAAGCTACACAACACGGGTAGAGTTTGTGGATGTACACACACCCACAGCCATATGTATCATCCCTCTATATATCCGGCAAATTTACTGCTCCGTCTTTAGAGCGTTGACTTCTGTGGGTTGTTTCTCATTTGAGCAGTGGGCTGCTGATCAATAAAGCAACACGTGCGTAGGGTTGGGGGATCGTTGAACCACAGCATGTTGATGTGTTGAAGCTGAGGACCTCAGGAAAGCGGGAAGAAAGAAGCGACTCGACAGACTTAACGCGGTAGGAGCCAGCTGGAGGAAATGATTCTTCTAAAGCAAAATATAAACACGGCCAGGATTAGGTAACGAGATAGAGAGGATTTGTTCTCATCCCAGGAAGGGTTAGGAATGTTGCTTTGCATTTTTCAAGACGAAACGTGCCGTTGAATGAGAACTTTATCAGCGGAGGAGCAGCATATTAATGAGCGTGGTGAGCCTACAAGGCTCTGCCATGTCTTCGTTTCTTAATAACTGAAATGCAACTGGGCAGATAATGCACAGAGCTGGGGGTGTTCAGTCTGGGGAAGAGGAGACTGAGGGGAGACCTTATTGGTCTCTACAACTACCTGAAAGTAGGGTGTAGAGAGGCAGGGGTCGGTCTCTTCTCCCAAGTTACAGATGATAGGACAAGGGGTAATGGGTTCAAGTTGCACCAGGGTAGGTTTAGACTGGACATTAGGAAACAATTCTTCACAGAGAGAGTGGTCAGGCATTGGAACAGGCTGCCCAGGGAGGTGGTTGGGTCACCATCCCTGGCTGTGTTTAAGGGACGTTTAGATGTGGTGTTGGGGGATATGGTGTAGGGGAGAACTTTAGAGTAGGGTAGATGGTTGGATTTGATGATCCCGAGGGTCTCTTCCAGCCTAGATGATTCTCAGGAGCCGTATCTGTTCTTCTTCAATATTCACTAATTGTAGTTAGTCATTTTTAACGATGCCACAAAATCAACAGAAAGAGGGATTATTTTTTTTAAAAAAAAAAAAAGGCAAGCGCAGAACTTGGCACACGCTTATGTCCATCCAATTGTAGCATTTTTAATCTTTCATTTCAATGCCAGCCTGTGGCTGCGATACCTTGGGAATAGAGTAGTAAAACCAGTAAGAATTGCAAAGTGTTTCCGTGCCACATGTTTAAATGCTTTGCTGAACCACGATACGTTTTTTCCAAACTTGTTAAAGTGTATCTTTTCTGCATCTAATCACCGCCGTTAATCTACCGGGAAATAAGCATTTTAAAGAAATGAGTGATTTACTCCATAAAGACTGAAGGGCACAAGTCCACTGTTGGATACTGTAATTGAATAATCACAGGGAAAAAAAAAATGGAAATTGAAGAATCACAGGAGAAAAAATAGAGAAGTGGAATAATCAATAGTAACATTAATGAGAACTGCTGGAAGTGCCTGTTAATGGCTCTGGGCATCGCTGTTTTGGGAATCGTTACCGTTTGTGAAGCGGCACCGTTGCCTTCCCACACAAGGAGCATCTCAGGAGATGTGAACCTGGTTGCCCAAGACTGACATAATTCATTAGAGGATTCTGTTGTACAGCAGTAGGTTTTTTCACACAGATTGTGTGAAAAACATCAGATCGCCTACTCGGTCTCTTTGCACTTCTGTTGTCCACCTGGAAAAGAGGATGTTTCAGCATGAAGGAAAAACTAAATAAAGATGATAAAGACTTCTTTGCTTGGAGACCTGCTAATGGTACCCTCACAAGGCAGTGACTGCAAACATGTCCCAGAGCAGGTAGCAACCAGGTCAAAGCTTCTCCCAGCTGGTGTGCCAGTTGACTGGATTGCTGAAATGGACCTCCCACCTACCCTTGGCACTTCACAAAGCTCTCAAGAGGGTTGAAATTTTCTTTTTTTCCAAGTCAGGATAAAAATCACAGCTACTTGTAGCACTACACATGAGTAAAATTGGCATGAAGAACCTGATATTACAATTAGAAGTCCTCCTTCCACTGAAGTCCACTGCAAAAACCCAGTCAGCTTTGGTGGGTCCATGGCTTTTGTGCGGAGTCTTTGATTTGCACCGAGGAGAGTTCAGCTCTGAAGACAAAGGAGCAGAAATGTTTCAGACTCGGAGATCTTTGCTAACTGGGTAACAGCAGATAAGACAGAGAATAAAGTTAAATATATGGGTGAAAATAAAAAAATAAGATTTCAAATATAAAGTGAAATATATGAGTGAGGCAACGCGAGTCAGGCTTTGTGAAGTGGAAGAACAGAGATTTGTTTCCTTTCAGAGAAGAGAAACTAGACAGGCAGATAAAAACCCCGTATTATTTGCTAGTTTCTAGAAATTCAAAAATCCCAAGGAGACTGTAAATTTTTTACCTGTCTTGGGACGAAACTTTCTGGTTATATTTTCAAAGCCTAAAACCTTCTTCCAAGGATAGCATTTTTGGGAATGTTTTTCCCCTTTTCACACGTTATCTAAATATTAATTTCCTTCCTTTTGTTGAAATGACATAAAACAACAGTTTATCATGGCAAGAGCTCAGCTTTTAAAGACTTTAGGTGCTCTACCCTACATAAAGCACTTAGAGCAATTTGTTTGCTGTACTCTTGGCTCTATTCTACATATAGACATCGATATGTCTATAAATTAAATATCTTGCCTACCAATATATGCATAGATAAGATACTTGAACATGGGTTGCTGACATCTTGGGTTGGTCCCATAAAACACTGGTCCCCTCAGACACTGGAATAGGCTGCCCAGGGAGGTGGTTGGGTCACCATCCCTTGAATGTGTTGAAGAGTTGTTTAGGTGTGGTGTTGGGGGATATGGTGTAGGGGAGAACTTTGTAGAGTAGGGTTGATGGTTGGACTCGATGATCCCAAGGGTTTTTTCCAACCTGAATGATTCTGTCATTCTAAGGATGAGACCATCCTCTATGAAGCATCTTCCAGCAAGCTGGAGGAGATGGAGGGACGTTTAAATCACAGCTCTCATAGCTGTAAATTATCTCCGGGCTTCTGCCTCGAGAACAGGGAGTTTTCAAGGCTCTTTTGCAAGAGCAGATGCAAAGGGATGGCATCTGTTGTATCACTGTTTGGAGCAAGTGCTAAATTTGAGAGATTGTAGGTAGGTTGGACCGAGGAAATGGAGCTCTTCAGTAGCAGCCCTTGGGGCACTATAGCCCCTTTTTATATCGAGCTTTAACTATAGCAAGGTTCTATATTTACAAACACCAAACAGAGATGTGGAGCGAGGGAACTTCATGCTTTAATGATTAATGGACTCTCCGATATCCCCCGAGTTGGTATTTTTCACAGATTGGATCTTCCTTTCTGCCTGGAGGCTGTGTCTGAATTTCATTCCCTTTCTGAAAGGGAAATGGGGCTGCAAAACACCTGAAAAGCACTGCTGTGCTATAGCACCTTACACCGTCCTGTGGATTGGGGAAAGTATCGAACATTTCTGTAAAGAAAGCACGTTTGGATACTTTCCGTGCTTTTCCGTAAGGCAAAAGCTCAATTTTTCCTCGAGGGAAAGGTGTAATGTTAAACAGGCTAATTTGATGGGTTTGTTATCCTATTTTGTCCCAGGTAATGCGTGTTATAGCCACTTAAGCAGAGTTAGAGAAAACCCAGTTATTTCAGGCAGTGATGACATAGACCCTTTAGATTATGACAATAAGACTTTAATACAAGGAGCTATTTTCTGCACACTTTTTGTTGCATTAGCATAATGTCCTCTAACGACGCTGTTCTCATTGGTCAATTTTTGCCTCTGGGAAAGAGAAAGAAGGCTAAATTGAGAAATATTCATGGATTATGGCGTTTGGAGCATCTCATTCCAAAATTGGACTGCCCTCACAGTGAAGGGCATTTCCTAGTCTTTTAGGGATTGTTACTGGGAATAATCAGCTCTTCATTTTCTTCTGGTGGCTGTAATCTGTGACTGGAAAAGGAAGGTCTACACTGTGCAGCCTTCAGGGAAAATGAGTGGTTTCTCTAAAAAAATTAAGTATATAGAGTAGAATTCCAGGATACTTAATTTGTTTGGGATCCTGGGAGTAATATCCCATTCACTCCAGAAATACCTGTGTTTCTCCAGGCAGGTTGGGCTGTTAACACAAAGGTGGACTCCAACATAGAATCATAGAATGGTTTGGGTTGGAAGGGACCTCAAAGATCATGGAGTTCCAACCCCCTGCCATGGGCAGGGACACCTCCCACTAGAGCAGGTTGCTCAAGGCCCCATCCAGCCTGGCCTTGAACACTTCCAGGGATGGGAACATCAAAATACACTTCCCAGTTCAATCAAGGAATGCCACTTTTAAATAGGTGTATCCCAAAAAAAAGCTTCCAAGTGAAGTTTGACTGCTCTACAAGCATGACGTTTCATTAGGTCACATACTGTGGTGTTCCATTGCTGGAGTCATGGCATTCTTGGCTTTTTTCTCCAAAATTGGGTAGGGAATGCAGGTTGCTCAAGTGTCAATCCACAATGAATTCATGGCATTCTTGGCTTTTTTCTCCAAAATGGGTAGGGAATGCAGGTTGCTCACGTGTCGATCCATAATGAACTGCTTGGATCAAGTTGTGCTAAAGGAGGGATTAAAATCCCCTCAGTTGGCCCATGTCCCTTCCCTTTTACCCCACCAAATTCATGCCTGGCCATCGTTGTCTTAGGTTGGGTGACTTTGAGCAGCAAAGGGGTAGATGTCACCAGGAATTTAATGAAGAGCTTTCCATCCAGCTCCTTCACTCTGCTCCCCCATGCACATAATGCTTGCAGAAACGGAGATGGATTAATTTATGCTTGCTCTAATTAATAAAAAAAAATAAGAGAGAGAACTAAGGTTTGACTGTGCAGTGCTACAGAAGAAAATAAGCTCCACAAGTAATTGTCGCGGTTGTTTAGATGTAATTGTTCCATTAGTCAACTAATAGTTCTGTAGACAGCTTCCACTTTCATGTCATATTTTTGTTCTAATCCTTCTCTTTAAGGCTGACTACAGTAAAGAGGGAGAAAAGAAACAGTTTTAATCCATCATTTATTCCAACTAGTGAGTACCAAAGAGGAAGGAGGGTTTAGGAACGGAGGGGGGTAGGGAATGTTTAATAAGACAACAAAATTCATTCACCAGCTTGTTTCAAGGGGATTTTTAATATTCTGGAGCTAAATTAGACAGCGGATCCAGCACAGGCCCCGGGCTTTGACATGTGTTTTATAATGACAGTTAATTAGATGCTGTCTGCAGCAATCATAGGCTGTCATTCCTAATACATGTCTAGGAACGTGAAGGACAGAAGAACTCCCTCCCCCTCCTTGCCCTAATTGAAATCGGTTGCCAGAATTAACTATGAATATGTGAGACAGTAGTTTGACAGTTGACGTGGCCTTTCCCCGCGTGCCGTGAAGCAGGACTATGACTCCTTCTGTGCTCTACACGTTGTCTACGTGGGTGCTGCAGTGGGTGCTACCATGGGTGCTGCAGTGGAGTGAAAGGGGTACTGGTAGCACGGAAGAACATTTCCCAGTTCCTCCCATCTCCAGCCTTTCTCAAAGATTACTCATCAAGGAGCCTTATAACATTCAAGAGGTCTCCTCCAGTGGTGCTCCTCTCCTCCTCCACCACTGGGGAGTCGTTATCTTAGAAGATGTGGGTCAAGCTTTCAGAAGGAGGCAATTCAGTTGTCACTCGTGCAAGCTTTTATATGATTTAGAAAATCCTGATTCCCAGCAATTTTTGGTGCTCACCGTGATGCTTCAGGAAGATTGGCTTCAGAGTAGCTGTAACGTAAAACCAGGTTCTCTTCGTCCCACCTCTTCTCTCTCTGTGTTCCTCTCTCCAATCTTCCTGCTCGTGCACGTTTCCTTTGATTCCTGGTGTGTAAAGCGAGAGTGTTAGTTTCCATAGATCACAGGGTGGTTTGAGGATAAATATTATGAATATTTCGATGCTGTTAGGCCTCATGGGTAAAGAACAGAAACCAACCACCTGATCTGGCAGAACTCCTGAAGGAAGCTAAGTGTAGTTCTGCTTTTCCTGATGGAGAACCAGGTGCAAATCTGTTGAGTTATTGCAACACTGGAAGAGAAGTGTTTGTGTCTGAGTTAGAGCTCCAGATTGCTGGGGTTGTACATGGACCAAGTGATGGTCTCAGAGTTGATATTCCCATGTAGCGCAACGATTTGGGCAAACCTCATTTGTCCTGGCCAGAGTCAAAGACAGTAGATACCTATGTTCAGGAGCTATGAACCATCCATATTGGCATTCAGGAGCTTAGAAAGCATCTCAGTTAAATATCAAGTGTCAATGCTCTTTGCCCATTATGTATCTCTGGCCTTTGCCAATAGAGAGGAGGCACCATGTGCCACCATGTGATTTTGGAAGCCATGTTGCTGAGCCACTCTTCTGCCCATCAGCTGGGCAGGCAAGACCAAGGACTTGTGTACCAAAATAGCTAGAGCAAAAGCATCCCAGAGTCTGAAGATCATCCCCATCGTCATGGTTTCTAGATTAGTCCCCTAATTATTGATGTATTGGCCCATTGCTCAAGTCTCCTTCTCTGGAGATATTCAAAACCCGCCTGGACGTGTTCCTGTCCAGCCTGTTCGGGGTGACCCTGCTTTGGCAGGGGGTTGGACTAGATGATTTCTGAAGGTCCCTTCCAACCTCTACAATTCTGTGATTCTGTGATACCCATTGCATTTGGAAGTTTTGGCTTTAAAATGAAGTCTGTTGTTGAAAGACCATCATGTATGATGTTACCCTGGATTTAGCTTATGCATATTTTTTCCTCCTTGTGTTACTCGAGCTGAGGGCTACAAGTTCTTTGTCTGGTTTGTATGCTAACATTGATACTAAAGGTTTGGTGGATCAAAAGTTATCTTCAGTTGATGTTTGGGAGGCACCAGCATGGACTTCAGATAGTTCTGTCAGTGAAGCTCAGAGTGACTCTTCTTCACCCTTGGTTGCTTTGCTCAGCATAAGTGAAGGAATCCTGGAGTGGGGGGATTGTTGGTTTGTTTGGGGTTTTTTTTTTCTATCATTACTGAATAAAACCCTTTCCAGTAAAGCCAGTTACACAACTCTCTGCTGTCCTGTCTGACTTTATTTTTGCCAAGGTCACAGCAGACACTTGACTCTCTTATTTCCGTAGTTCCATAGATAGGTGCAACATGTTTCCTCCTCCTGGTGGTTTTCCCAGCCCTTCTTTCCCATACTGACCACTTTCTGTCGTGATTCAACCCTGACGGGGAAATCACATCTGGATCTGTAAGATGCTGAAGTGGAAAAATCACTGCTAGGAATTTTTGGGCATAGGGCAGGATAATTCACCTGGTTGGATTTCTGCACTTGAGACACTCTCTTGAAAACCACAACTGTTGGCAGGTGTCTTTCCGCTCCAGAAAATTTGGAATTAGAGCTTCAAAGCAGTGGTGTTGACAAAGCTTGTGTCTTTTTGCATCATTGAAAAAAACCCCACCTCAGCCCTTTGCTGTAATTGCTTCATCTAATCCCTTATTATCCTGTAATATGGTTCCTGTCATGTCAGATTTTTTTAATTTAATTTAAATAAAATGCTAACAATATTTTGCTTCTAATTTATCCTCATCCTGGCTGCTTCAGAGACTTATAAGTAGATTGTTATGGCATTAATTATGATTTCATGGTCAGGCCCCGTCCCTCAATAGGAGTGATACAATTTTGCCCCCACGGTGTCTTCAAACAAGGAATCTACAAACAGCCCTATGATGTCTCCCACTGCTTTAGAAGATTTGATATAATGGAGGGATGATAAAGCAATCAAACAAATCCTATTTACGCATCCCTGAGAGTATAATTCATGCATCAGCGAGCACCGTCGATGGAAAATTACCTTTGGAGTTTAAATTTCCATTCCAAAGTTGCATTATAATTTTGGTTTTTGTAGGCTACAAGCTTCTGCTTTTTCAAGACCGTGAAATTTATATCCAGTTGCCATTTCTACTGTACAAGCAAAAAGCTTAAGTACAAAATATTTAATGTCCCTGTCTATAAAATTGATATTTTTTAATGGTTTACTCAATGCTGCTGACTTTTACATTTTGTCTCCGGTTTCTGAATAGCTCAAACTTTCAATCCTGTGCTGGGGGGGGAAGGAGGGGGTTGTTCTTAAATCTGAATAAGGAAAACAGCAGCTGGAAATTGATTTTCTGGTGACTGTTCAACATCCTCTCATCCTTGTGTACTCTTTTATCCCCGTCCACTCGGGGTTTTATTTGAAAAAAAAAAAAAAGAAGTGTAAAATAAATGCAAGAAATCTTAGTTCTGTTTTTCTCTGTCAAAAGCCAGCGTGGAAGTGAGTGCTGTTGTGTGCACATCAGGAGTTGTTTGTTGTCCAGCCTCGTGTGAAGGTGTGCCTAGAGTTCATTCCCAAAATTTAAGGGAGTTTCTAACCTAGTGACCCCGGGGGCAGCATAGTGAGTAGTTTACATTTTTGTGTATTTTCCCCTTAATTTCTGTTTCCGAGGTTTGTTTCTCCCAGTGCAAACTGAAGCGGTGCCGGCATCTCCTGGAGATGCATCTCAAAATGTCCTGGTCCTGCTGGCTTGGGTTGTGGTGGAAGAGCAGTTTTGCTGAAAAAGAACCGTCTAAGGGGTGACAACAAGCTTAACGAAGTAATTTTTTAATGATTGTTGCCTTCAGTCTTCAGGCGGACCCGTCCCAAGCTGATTCCCAAAACCTGGGTGGGAAGGGGTGACCTTGGTGCCCCTGGGAGCCCTGGGGTGGGAGTGGGTTTGGGTCTCCCCAAAGTAGGTAGGTGCTGCAATCTGTTTTTTTTCCATCTTTATCAAACTGCCTTTCAATTCAAATTTGATATTTTGGCCAAGTGCTTGAGAATACACAGTTTTTCCAACGTGTGTCAATTCTCATCAGCAAGGAGGAATTAATCCTGTGGTCAATTTTTGTTCAGAGGGTGGAATAATGGAATAAAGAACTTTTTTCTTTTCTTATGCGACTTCAATCATTCTTTTCTCTCATTAACTTAATTTTTGGGTCCTCAGTTCTTTAAGGTCGTAGAAGGAGAAGGAGGTGAAAGAAGAGGGCAGCAAAAGGGATAAAATACGAGGGACGGTATTATTTTTTAATTAACTTTTCATGACTTGATTCAGACACTACTCTACTGTCAACACAAGGCTTTGGAAATCCAAAGAGTGATGAGGATTTTTTGGGATTGAGATCAAGTGTCGGTGCCTCTTTAGTGTAGAATACATCTTCTGCTGAGCTATAAATCCATTACCTTTCGATAGACCCTACTGTGGTCCTAAGGCAGGGATGGATGAAACGGGTGAAGAAACACATAAAGTTTTCTTTTCTGCTCCTTTAATCCAAAACTCAAACCAAATCCAAATTATTTTCTTAGGGAGCTGAGAGGTCCGCCACAGCCCCGGGATTCATAGTTTAGACTGTATTTTTAGCTGGGTCTTAAACTATTGAAGCTTTTTGGTTTTTTAACAGAGCATCCTTGAGCTGTGCGTGTCACCAGCATTCAGATCGTTTTGCCAAACACCACAGAATCACAGAATCTTAGTGGTTGGAAGGGACCTCCGAGATCATCGAGTCCAACCACATTAAAAAAAAAACAACCAAAAAACAAAAAAACCCCACACACCACACACAACAAACCCAAAACCACCACCCACCAACTAAACCCCACACCCACAACCCCACACACAACACCCCACCACAAACCAATAATCTTGGGCACTAGAGCATGCCCTGAAGAGCCATGTCTACACGTTTCTTAAATACCTCCAAGGATGGTGACTCCACCACCTCCCTGGGCAGGCTGTTCCAGTGCCTGACCACTCTTTCAGTAAAGTAATTCTTCCTAATATCTAATCTGAATCTCCCCTGCCGCAGCTTCAGACCATTTCCTCTGGTCTTGTCGTTCGTCCTTTGGGAGAAGAGGCCAACCCCCACCTCTCTACAGTCTCCTTTCAGGTAGTTGTAGAGGGCAATGAGGTCTCCCCTCAGCCTCCTCTCCTCCAAACTAAACATGCCCAGTTCCCTCAGCCTCTCCTCATAGGACTTGTTCTCCAGACCCCTCACCAGCTTGGTGGCTCTCCTCTGGACATGCTCCAGCACCTCAATGTCTTTCCTGTAGTGAGGGGCCCAGAACTGAACCCGACCCTCACCAGTGCCCAGTACAGAGGCACCAATATGTGCTTTAGGAGAAGTTGAGAATTTGCTTCTCATGAAATATTTCTTCTATGGCTTTGATATATTATGTATTTTGTTTTCTGCCTCCTCAGTCCCCATCTCACGGGTCGGACATCACGTCCCTTTGATATCTCCATTGGTTTAGTACCCGCTGTGCTGGAGGATGGTGGTTTGTGCTCACTGCTGGATGGGGGATTTCAATGATTAATGGGTTGTTTCTTTCTCCTCCTGATGTTATTGTAGAGCCCTGCCGAGGGACAAATCCAGGGATAACTCTCACAGGTGATGGATCTATTGGGAAAGACAAAGACATTGAACCTCTCTTCACCAAGCCCTTTCTCCCTCCTCTCTTGTTTTTTCTCTGTAATCACTACCAGTAAGTTGACATTATATTGTCATTCTGTTATTCCTCCTTTTTCATCACTTTCTGTCCTCTTTCTTTCCACTTTTTCTTCTATTTAATACTCTTACTGGAAACTGATGTCTCCAGAATCATACACTTTGCTTTTAAAGATAAGCTCATCTGTACCTACTATCTGGAGTCCATCTCCAATAATGTGCATTTGCGATACAAAAGCAGATATATAACTCGGTGAATACATAGAATTGGCAGAATCTTGCATTTATTTAAAGTTTTACTAAAGTTTACGGCCTGTCTGCTGCTGCATGTATACTTCTGCTTTGCTATCTGTGCAATTATGATTATATTGATAAGTGTATGTGTGTGTAAATATATATATGGAGAGAGAGAGGGAGAGGAAGTGAGAAGAGATTAATCTTAAGCTATTACTTTATCAGGGGCTGAATGCTGCATGTTAATGTTAAAGAGGGAAAAACCAAGGAGCAGTTGAGCTGTTGGATTCCTCTTCCCCAGTCCCCCCTTTTTCCCCTGGTTGGGGTTTCTGCCTGAGCAATATGGCACAGTTTGTGACTCCATCTGGAGAGCTGACAGCACAGCCTGGGTACAATAAAGCTTCCAGCCTTCTTCCCCAAGTCTGTAATTAAATGACATCACCGAGTCTTAAAACGCATCTGCTGTAAAAGTCAGGAGGCTAAAACATCCCGTTCAAGGGAGGAGAAGGGTTTCCGAGTGTTAGAGGAGCTCCAGGGTGGAACTGCTCCAGGAAAGCTGGTGGAAACCTGCTGGGGCATGGTTGGTGGTGGGAAGAGTTGTAGGCTGGTAAGTGCGTTACTGGTTCCGGTTCTTCAGACCCAAAAAGATGGTTTTTAAAGATGCCCGTGGTGCTCAGGGGGGGTGTAGCTACGTCTAGAAATGTGTGTGTACGTGTACGTGTTTGTAAATCTCTGCATGTTTATTTTGAGCAGTGCATACGGGGTGGGAGGATTAAATATTCTGTATATATTGTTTGGGCAGTCGTCCAAAGAGAAGAACTGCTTGTGCGTCAGTGCTACAAGGGTGAAACTGCAGGGAAATAAGAGTGGAAATTAATAGATGTGTTTTCTTCACAAAGCCCGAGAAGCACAAATAAGCCCTCTGAAGCGGCGATAAGTAATTAGATATTTTCTCTCCTTCTCTTGAGTCATTTTTGTTGACATTAGAAGGATAACTAAAGAAATGTGGTTTAAAAGTAGATTGCTCTGAAGTTGACGTTCCCCCTAGACAGATAAAGGAAGAAATTATATGCAAAAAAAAAAAACCCTTGCAACGTGGACCATCAAATTCAATCATCCCATGGAAGGATTCCCTATCAAACTACCCTAATTTCCACGTAACAAGTTAGGGTTTTTTTAACTTCTGATGCTTCAAAAGTGCCTGAGACACTTGAGAATAAAGTTTTTATTCTCTCTCTAACTTTTTAACCATTAGGAATATTGATTCTACAGCTGTATTTTCTAAACTACTCCAAGTGGAAGATACCTACCACATTTTCCGGCCAGAAACCAGGGCAGATAGAGATGAACATTTCTTTTCAAAGATCCAACATGGTTATGGACTTGTAAGATAAGGACGAGATCTGCTGAGTAGGAGGGGGCTGCTTTATCGGGCAGGAGGGTTTCTTGAAGTTTGAAGCACTTCAAGGCTTCACCTCAACCTGCGTTGACTTTATTTTCTCCCCATTTTCTTTGGTATCCCTTCAACCTGGGGTCCTGGGGACACACCACTGAAGTGAGCAGATGATAAGGACATCAGAAATATGTTCAACAGCCAGGAACACAGCTGTATTATTAACAAAATAATGAATCATGTCCCTTTTCTCTTCAATTACTCACTTTCCACACCGCTTCTCTTTCTAAAACTGTTCTTTTCTTCTCCTGCTTGATTCCTCGAGATGGTCCGAGATGTCGTGAGCTCACCCTTCCTCTCCACGTGCGTGGTGTGAGATAGGATGTCCCCAGCTGCAGGAATAGTGGCTTCAGGCAGGATGACTCCAGTTTACGGAACACAGCTGTATTATTAACAAAATAATGAATCATGTCCCTTTTCTCTTCAATTACTCACTTTCCACACCGCTTCTCTTTCTAAAACTGTTCTTTTCTTCTCCTGCTTGATTCCTCGAGATGGTCCGAGATGTCGTGAGCTCACCCTTCCTCTCCACGTGCGTGGTGTGAGATAGGATGTCCCCAGCTGCAGGAATAGTGGCTTCAGGCAGGATGACTCCAATGGTGACCTGCAGCTGTGGGCAAGGACATTGCAAATCTTAATCTGCTTTGTAAAGTGTTAAGTAAAGATTTTTGGGTAAGCTTTACTACGTACCACGTCTATTTGATGCCCCCAGATCCTCTGTGTGGTTTCATTGTGGTAATTATCCCTTATGACTCTAATTTAAAAAAAAAATAAATAAAAAAAAAACCCTGAGTCCAAAAGTTGACAAACTCCAGGAGCTGCAAAGGTAGGAACAGATAAGGTTGTTACCATTTGCAACAAAAAAGAATAATCAGCTCATTAAGCATGGGTATGGGCTCTCTTGTGTTCTGGCTGTCTGGGTGTCGTGCACACTTGTGGCAAAGACACCCTTATTTAAAAATACATGGTTTGTGAAAACTTTGGGGAAATTCAGAGGGCTGACTGTCATTCAGAGTTTAGGTTCTTTGAGGTGGGCAGTGCCAGCCCAAAAAGGACTATGCATGTGTTGAAGCACAGGCTCTGAGTACGAGTCTTGCCTATGGAAGTCAGCTTGAAACTGTGACTGAGCCTAAAGGCTCACAACTAGGAAAGCAAATGAAAAAGGAAGAAGCCTATTTTTTAATTTGTCAATCTTCAGATTGATTTCATTTGAGTCTGACTCTTTCTTACACATTTATGAGAAGCCGTATTATACATCTGTAGAGTTGTCAAGTCCAGCTGTGGGGCTGTGTACGTAAACCTAATAGCAACATTTATTTTAGGATAAATATTAAAGGAACAAATCATGATAGCACAGCCTTTTTTTTTTTTTTGGCCTTATTCATGCCTGATCTAAACCAACATCTTTTCTTTTTAATGGCAGGAGGGGATAAATGGGATTGTTTTGGTGTGGCTTCTTCTCCAGTCATCAGTTATGAATGTCCAAAGGAGAGCCTGTAGAAGATGCATCAGACTGTAGGAGTGTGTTCTCCCACTTTATTTTGGTTTATTTAGCCTATGGAAATAGTAAGGTTGCCAACAGTAGATCATGTTCTAGATGCCGCAACCATTGGTCTTGTTCTCTCCTAGTGGACTTCAGTTTGGGCCAACACCTACTTGTCTTTTTTGGGGCTGTGCTACTTCGTACAGACCAAATGTCATCCAGTTGTTTAGCTTTGGAGACACCTTTCTGGTTTTTAAATGGACAAAAACTAATTTAATGCGTGGACACATCCCCTTCCCAGAAATGAAGTGGTTCCACTGATCTGAAATGAAATGGTGAGAAAGAGCTCACCCCTCCGTACACCTTCACCTGGAATTAACTCATGTCAGTGGGGTGAAAAAAGGCATCTTTGAGCTTTTCTCTGCATAAAATTCTCTATATTCATAAGGAACCAGAGCCCTGAAAAATTGAAAGCTTCTCTGCAATCAGCATTTTACATCAGTGCCCTTCTAGGTCCAAGATGACTCAGAAGCAAGTGGGTAACTAAACGATGCTTTGACACAGTGGCTTTAGGAAGGGGGTGGGAGGACAGGAGGCAAGAAGGGGCTGTGATCCCCGGTGATGTGCCAGGACTAGCTAGATGTCACCTTGACCTTCTGAGGTATCTGGAGTCTCACTAGCACAGGGACAGCACTCATCTGTCCCCACTAGCACAGCAGTGGGGTTGGCAGTAGAATCACAGAATCATAAAATTGTCTGGGTTGGAAGGGACCTTTCAGATCATCGAGTCCAACCATCAACTTAACACTGAGAAAACCACCACTAACCCATGTCCCTCAGCACCACGTCTGCCCGGCTTTTAAATCCCTCCACAGTTGGTGACTCCATCACTTCCCTGAGCAGCCTCTTCCAAGGCTTGACAACATTTTCAGTGAAGAAATTTTTCCTAATATCCAATCTAAACCTCCCCGGGTGCAACTTGAGGCCTTTTCCTCTTGTCCTATTGCCTGTGACTGGGGAGGAGAGACTAGATGGCCTTTAGAGGTCCCTTCCAACCCAAACCATTCTATGATTCCATGATCTCTTTTTCTTTGTTTACGTGAATGTTTAAGTTAATGCTTTATGTAGCATAGAGCTGCTAACACAAGTTCATGTCCTCTGCTCCATTCCCTCCTCCTTCTTTACTGTCTCTTCACATGCTGAAGAACTGGCAACACCAGAATTTGCATGTTATGAGGCTTTTTGGCCAACGGGTGTTTTGCTAACACAGCTCTTAAATCAGATTTTGCTCCTCTGCAGTGAGTACAATCCCACCTTGTCCACTGTATTTTGCTAAATCAAGGAACAGCAGCCACATGTGCTTGGGGACAGGGGTGGAAACCAAGATTTCCAGGCAGAAGAAATGTGTTTTTCAGTATGGACATAAGGAACCCAATCAAGGCAACACTGGAGAACCACAAAGGCTTGGGTTAAGGCATCTCCAAGACTGCAACTGCCCCCATTTGAGAGTTTTAGCAGAGACATCCATGAACTAAATGTTCATGGAGACTGAAAATAGGTATTCACCCAAAAGGTATCCTCTTTGAGTCACAGGAGATGTGTGCTGGCCCAGGGATGTTGGGAAAGTTTCTTATCTTTCCATTTGTACTGGGATAGAGAGGAGCCTAATTATCAATGCTGATAATCTGGCTCCTTGGAGTATAAGAATAAATTCCTGGATATTTTTGCAGTACAGTAAGATTATGGCTGCAGAGGGTGAAGCACAAATGCCATCTTTGCAAAATGAGCTTCCCATATTTCACCATCAGAATGCTTTAACATACACATTTTCAACTGCGAGTGGTGATTTGGGGCATTTTAGTTGCCAATGTTTTACCCAGAAAGCTTCATTCCCCAAAAGCAAATTTTAGGTACTTTCTGAATTAGGGCTCCATTAAGTTGTCTTGTACATGACACCTAAAAATCAATATATTCTGAAAATGTATTTCTTTACAGGAATAAATCTGGCATAATAATAAATTTGGCATAATAATAAATTATTCACAGCATTCGAGCACTATCCATATTATTAGAGGAAGAAGATGAAATGCAGAGGACTAAAATGATTTACACGGGCTGGCTGAGTTAGGGCAAGTATTAGGATCCTGATTCCTGGTGCAGTTTTTAAAATGCTGGAAAATAAAATTTGTGGAAAAAAAACCCAAAAAAAACCTGCTGCAGCATCCATCCTATCCATGAAGCTGCGAAATCTGCAGTGCTGCTTTTCCCAGGGTTGTACTCACATTTGTATGTATTTTTGATAATTAAAACAATGTGGGAGTTGCAAGAAGAGGAGGTAAAGAAACTGAGCACTATTTACAATGCAGGTAGCCACAAAGGTGTGATTTTATATCAGAAAAGCAGTCATATTTTGTAAGATTGCTGCTGAATGATATCTGCATAGTTCTCAGTATTTATTTCCCTGTATTTCATCTTCAGAACTTGCTCTGGGGTTTGTCGTGCCTTGGAGGAATATAAACACAAATGTGAGGCTTTATTTACAGGGTGACTTTTGAATTTGGACTGGGAGAACTCCTGCCCCTTTTGCTATGAAAAATATCCTCGTAGCCCAATAAAATATGTGGGGTTTTTGCCATCCCCAGCAGAAGACCTCAAGCTTTGTGCTGACTCTGTGTTAGCGTTATCGTAACTGGACTAATAAGAGCTCTTCGCTGTATTTTGATAGATCGTTAAGAGTTAATTAAGCTAACAGCTTCCTGGCTCTGTGTGTGTGGTGTGTCCCTTTTGCAAATAATAAGATTTCGAGTGTGACACCACAACCCATCACAGAACACTTTCAGGCTGGGAAGATGAGATACCGGGAAGCTGCCATCCCATTTCAACTGGAGTGGTGCTGGCTGGCAGGGCAGGGTGGGATCACCGTGGATGAAAGTCTGTTCTATCAGCCCATCTGTTACATATCCTTAATTAGTGTAATTCCCACGCAGTTGTAAATGGGAGTTTCCCCATCCTTGCTGTGATTTTATGTGTGTTTCAGAGGAGAGTTCCTCTTTCAGTGCATAACGTCGCCGGAGATCTCACAGATAGATAGAATTATAGATGCATCTAGGTTGGACGGGACCTTTAAGATCATCTAGTCCAACCATCAACCTAATTCTGATTAAAAAAACAAAAGAAAACCAGAAAACCATATAACTTCCCCCTCCCCCCATGTCTCTAAGCACTATGTTAACACGTCTTTTGAAAATTAGACCTTTAAGATCATCTAGTCCAACCATCAGCCTAATTCTGATAAAAAAAACAAAAGAAAACCAAAAAACCATACAACTTCCCCTTCCCCCATGTTACTAAACTGTGTCTCTAAGCACTATGTCAACCTGTCTTTTGAAAACCACCAGGGATGGTGCCTCAACCACTTCCCTGGGCAGCCCATTCCAAGGCTTAATAATCCTTTCTGTGTAAAAATTTTTCCTAATATCCAAACTGAACTTCCCCTGGTGCATCTTGAGGCCATTTCCTATTGACCCATCGCCTGTGACCTGGGAGAAGAGAACAATCTCCACTTCTCTACACCCTTCTTTCAGGTAGTTGTAGAGAGCAAGAAGGTCTCCCCTCAGCCTCCTCTTCTCCAGGCTGAAATCCCCAGCTCCCCCAGTCTTTCCTCCTAAGACTCTCTCCAGACCTCTCACCAACTCCATTGCCCTTCTCTGGATCCCCTCCAGATGCAGGGAAACAAATTCCCATCACCTTACACCATCAAAAATGGTTAAAGCTGTGTCTTTGCAAGCATTGATTTATGGAGGATGAAGCCATCCGTAGAGTCACCATGGGGGTCGGTCTCTTCTCTCAAGTCACAGGCAACAGGACAAGAGGAAATGGCCTCAAGTTGTGCCAGGGGAGGTTTGTAGAGAGCAAGAAGGTCTCCCCTCAGCCTCCTCTTCTCCAGGCTGAAATCCCCAGCTCCCCCAGTCTTTCCTCCTAAGACTCTCTCCAGACCTCTCACCAACCTGTGACCTGGGAGAAGAGAACAATCTCCACCTCTCTACACCCTTCTTTCAGGTAGTTGTAGAGAGCAAGAAAGTCTCCCCTCAGCCTCCTTTTCTCCAGGCTGAAAAACCCCAGCTCCCTCAGTCTTACCTCCTAAGACTTACTCTCCAGACCTCTCACCAACTCCATTGCCCTTCTCTGGATCCCCTCCAGATGCAGGGAAACAAATTCCCATCACCTTACACCATCAAAAATGGTTAAAGCTGTGTCTTTGCAAGCATTGATTTATGGAGGATGAAGCTATCCATAGAGTCACCATAGTTTGTGTCACACATTGTGGGATGGAAAGGCTCTACAACCTCAGTAACATCATACCAGCCTCTTCCAGCTTGAGCTTGGTAAGGAAAGTGTCCTGTTGATCTGCTGCTTCCAGTTCTCCTGTTCTACACCTCGATCTAAAGGGAATTTTCTCCCACTCTATGGTTTAGTGATGATGCTCCTTGTTTGTTGTGTGGGTGTCTATTTTTGTCAGTTAGGTTGACGGTTGGACAAGATGATCTTTAAGGTCCCTTCCAACCTAGAAGATTCTGTGATTCTGTTATTAGTTTGTGTCGCACATTGTGGGATGGAAAGGCTCTACAACCTCAGTAACATCATACCAGCCTCTTCCAGCTTGAGCTTGGTAAGGAAAGTGTCCTGTTGATCTGCTGCTTCCAGTTCTCCTGTTCTACACCTCGATCTAAAGGGAATTTTCTCCCACTCTAAACCATGGGTCTTTTGATCTGATAGTCTATACTCAGGAGTCATAGTGTGCCTTGGATTGTTCTTACAGCCCCGTTTTATACAATTATATGCTTACAGAACCCAATGCTGCTCGTAATGTACTGCAAAGTAATTATAGCATGATAAAACTGACACACATGGGAACATAAAATGACTTTACCGGGGTCAGAAAATAGTTTTCCTGATGACGACGCATCCCTTATATGTTTATGCTGTGTTTTCCGGCAACTTCACTCGCTTTATTAGGCTAATAAATTATGTGTGTTTTATAAGGATCGCTCTCCAGCTCTCTGGGCAGAAGACATCATCTTTGTTTCAAGTCTTTGTTTCAGTTTTTAAGACCAGGAGTTGATAAAAATGTCATACATTGGATGACATGGATGGAACTACTCAGGGAATTAGCTTAATTTAGAAGAAAGTAGCTCCTGATCTTGGAAATTGCTGAGGACGTTGGCACAAGTACCCTCGCTCTCTTGGGGAGAAGAATGAGGTCCTCAGTGAAGGCACAGCACCCAATTTGTCCAAATTTCTGCCTCCAGGAGCACAGCATCGTCGCTCAGGTCTGTTATGATACAAATCCATTTTTTTCCTCTTAATCATCAGTTATTATCGGGATGCCAGGGGAAGTGGATGGTTGGAGGCAATTCAGATATTCTGGAGGGCAATTCTGGAGGCCGCATCTCAGCCCTCCAGAGAAATAGTGGTGACTACTGAAATTACGGTGTAATTTGCATGCCATAAATATCTCCAAGGGCGTACAGCAAACTTCGGGTCGTTTCTTTTTCTGCTTTTTCTGGCTCTGTAGACAAGGTGTGCGCGTATTAATGACCAGAGCCTGGAGCACAGCTGGTTCTTTGATCACCTTTTCTTGCCTTCCTGAATAGCGATATTAGCGTGCCCCAATTGAGTTAAGTTTTTCTGCCAACTTCCTAATGAACGTGATTAGGTTGGAACTGCGTGAAGCTTAACGTTGCCTGGCTTGATTTGTAATCTCCATCTCCAAAGTGCAGTATCTTTACGCTGGCAGCTATTTATATACAAGATCGTTGCCTTCCTGTGCAAAGAGCTGTAACTCAGCAGCACAATATTCTGTGATGTGTGAGTAGACTTTCTCCACTGGTGTTTTTGGCTCTTACAGAAACACCTCCTTCATAAATACTTCAAGGGTGGGTGTCAGGAGGATGGGGCCGGTCTTTTTTCAGTGGTGCCCAGTGACAGGACAAGAGGAAATGGGCACAAAGTTGAACATAAGAAGTTCCATCTCAACATGAGGAGGAACTTCTTCACTTTGGGTGTGGCAGAGCCCTGGAGCAGGCTGCCCAGGGAGGTGGTGGAGTCTCCTTCTCTGGAGACATTCAAAACCCACCTGGACAAGTTCTTGTGTGACCTGCTCGGGGTGGACCTGCTTTGGCAGCGGAGTTGGACTAGATGATCTCCAGAGGTCCCTTCCAACCCCATATCATTCTGTGATTCTGTGATTAGCCAAATATTGTTCCATCCAGGTTCCCAAGTCAGGTAAGGAGGTATTCAGAAAAGGTTTAGGATCTGTGTTATTCTATTCCATCTGATGTGTTTCAGGGCCTTATCTTTGACATCTTTGGGTACAGGATTAAAATGTGGAAAGGAGGGTTAAGGGATAAACTTGATATTGAATGTGATAGAGGGAATTTAAGCTCTGCCACAGATTTCTGGGGTAAAAGTGTCTGATTTCCTACTGTAAAATAGAAGTGGTCTAGAAGTGTGAAGAGAGAAGGGCTGTCCATGGAATTTGCAAGGACACAGGGCTGTGGGATGCAACCGTCCTACAGCTGGTGGTTGAACTGGGCCTCCTGGCCATTTCTCCACATTGGCTAAAAGAAAATCCAACTGATGGAGAGAGGACAGCCAGAATCTCTCATCAGCCTTTCAGTGTAGACACCACAGCGTTGTGATGCCCAAGTTAGGTGTCTATAGCAGAACATCTCAACTTGGTCCTACGTTATCCTGGAGGCAGTAGCTCCCAAGCCCAGATAATCCAGGATGTCCCTGAATGGGCCCTGGAGTTTTGATCTGTTAGACTGGTTTTTTTATTTGCCCCAGTGTGTTTTTTGGAGTAACCCCTGATTCGGCCATACCCTTTGTCCACCCACCAGAGGCTAATCAGTCAGCGGGATGATAATGAAGGATCGCACCATCTGTCTGCTTATTTAATGGAGTGTCAGCACACGGCGAATGGGAAGTAATTGGATTGACAGATACAGAGGCAGTTATTAGGCTGTTTGCTGTCTGATTGGGAAAAGCAGAAGAGCAGAGAGGTGTAGCAGAGCTAATCTGATCGTGTCTGTTGTCGTAGGCACGTACAATCTGCCACCCCAAATTCACAGGCTGGGAAACTGCGGCCTGGTCGGGGTCGTTCCTCGCCGCCGTCCGCTCCAAAGCCATCCTTGCCTTCCTGTTACAAATGGTTCTAAAGCAATCTAATAAAAAACAGTTTGCATAAAGATGGTGCCCATTTATAAAGCTGTCACCGCAGCCTCTCTATTAATAGAGCCATTTTAAAGATTTATAGTCAGCATATGTTACTTTTTGCAGGGGCCAGATTGAGAGCTGTGGGGTTTGAGCACAAAGAATGTGCCACCAGATCAGATTTAAAAATAATATGAATAATAAGTTAATTTTTACGAAGCTGTTGTGCTGAGGAGAGAATGTGAAGTTGAGGGGGGGCATCGTTACATTTCAGTGGTGGCCAACAAACTGAATGTTACGGCATTAAAGGAAATAGGATTTAATAACACAAAAAGCTCGAGTTAGTGAACTCTGTATTTCAGATCACTTTGTGTGATGGGGTGACATCATACCATGGTTCTGATCATATCCTTATCGATGCATGATGCTCAAGTGTATTATATGCATTTAATGAAACCCCCCAATATTTCTACACGATAGGCAGGAATACATTTGGAATTGACTGCTTAGCTTGTTTAAAATTATAACGCTTTTTAAGCAAGGCTGTGTGCATTTCCTACATGGTGGTAGTGAAGTCTCGTTACCTGTCGTAGCGTCATGGGGAGTAAAGCATTGCCCTTACTCCTCTACTAAATTAGAAACAGGAGAAGCAATGGGATCCTACAGGTTTGGCTTCATCTCGTGGGCAGAGCTGGGCAGAAAGTGCCCTTTAAACATCCACGTGCCCTGGGTTCAAGTAAAATAAATATATCGCCCAACTTCTTAGAGAGAAAGAGATTGATTGACCAAGGTTAGTACATTTATCTTCTGGCTTCTGCAGGATTGGATTTAAATTACAAGTGGATCGACAGCGGGTAATTTACTTCAGTGGTCATTTTGGATTATCATCTCCATCACGAAGCAATCTCGTAACCTTGAGGCCACGGGCAGGCTTTGCTCAACGTCGGTCTAGTTTTGGGCTAGAAGCTTACGGTTTCAGGGACTGGAGGGGAGATATTTGGTGGTGCAGCTTCGGAAGAGCAAAGAGGTGGCTGGTTATAGCAGCTGTGGTTGCTCAGTTCGGTATGAATTTAAAACACATGGGTTTTTTTTTTGTGTTTTTTAATGACAAATGATAAAGTAGTAGCTCCTCAAAGCTGGGTTTCAGGCTGAATCATATGGAATCATCTAACGTGTTGCTGTGGTTGCTGAGCTCTGCCATCCACATTCGCTGGAGGTGCAGCATTTTACATTTTCCTCCTCCCTGGATGTGCATGGTTGGGTTTCGTTGGCATCTTAATGACACCTTACCCTTCTGCACCTTGGAGGATCTCTTGCTTTGCAAACGTTCGTTGCTTGTGGCAGAAATGCAGAAAATAAGGCTCTTTATACCCAAGCGGCCCCAAAAAGTTCCTCAATGAATTTGGAAGAGACAAAAACATTTGACCACAGCTTTCCTGCTTCAAGCCTCCCGTTGTAAAGAACCTGTACCTGCTCAAAGGATTAAAAGGAGGTTTATGGCGTATAGGGAATAAAGCTGTTTTATATTTTGCTCTCAAAATGAACTCAGCGGCCTCATAGTGTAGTCAGGGGGTGAGCAGAATAAAAGTGGAAGTCAGCTCTCAAAAGCACCCGAGCAGGTTGGGCTGACAGGAGATGGTGGTACACGCTGGTCTGTGTAGCTACACACACAGCCACGCACTGCAGCTTCCAGGAGGGGAGCAAACACAACCCGTTGCTCACCTGGGACGTCTGAGGAGGCTTTTGTCTCAGTGGTGCAAGGTGAAAACCCATCTCTTATCAAGTATGGTACGGAGGGTCTTAAGGATCTGAACAAAGCTCTAGTTTTTCGGGTTTGATCTCCTGTAGAAGGATGAAAGGCCAACACCAAGGGATGACTCTTGCAAGGAGCCACAGACAGCATGGTGCTTTGACATCCCATACGGTGCTATATCTACTAAAGCAACCGTTCTCCGCTTTATGCTGAGGTGCTTTCAGAGAGAAGGTGTGAGTTTATGGATTGCTCTGATGAGATGTACACCTTTTAAGATAAAAAAATTACTCCAAAGCCCCATATCTTCCCAGTATTCTTATGGGCTGGGAGTTCAGAAGGAAGTGAAGATGAGGCTTCATTTGGCCGAGGCCGCTGGTCTGAGGTTCAACAAGCCCAAGTGCCGGGTCCTGCACTTGGGTCACAACTTGGGTCATAACCACCCCATGCAACGCTACAGGCCTGGGGAAGAGTGGCTGGAAAACTGTGTGGTGGAAGAGGACCTGGGGATGTTGGTCAACTCTCGGCTGAACATGAGCCAGCAGTGTGCTCAGGTGGCCAAGAAGGCCAACAGCGTCCTGGCTTGTGTCAGGAATAGTGTGGTGAGTAGGACTTGGGAAGTGATTGTCCCCCTGTACTGGGCACTGGTGAGGCCCCACCTTGAGTTCTGTGTCCAGTTTTGGGCCCCTCACTACAAGAAAGACATGGAGGTGCTGGAGCATGCCTTACACCATCAAAAATGGTTAAAGCTGTGTCTTTGCAAGCATTGATTTATGGAGGATGAAGCTATCCATAGAGTCACCATAGTTTGTGTCACACATTGTGGGATGGAAAGGCTCTACAACCTCAGTAACATCATACCAGCCTCTTCCAGCTTGAGCTTGGTAAGGAATGTGTCCTGTCGATCTGCTGCATCCAGTTCTCCTGTTCTGCACCTGGGTCTAAAGAGAATTTTCTCCCAGTGTAAACCATGGGTCTTTTGATCTGATAGTCTGTACTGAGGAGTCGTAGTGTGCCTTGGACTGTTCTTAGAGCCCCTTTTTATACAATTATATGCTTACAGAACCGAATGCTGCTCGTAATGTACTGCAAAGTAATTATAGCATGATAAAACTGACACACATGGGAACATAAAATGACTTTACCGGGGTCAGAAAATAGTTTTCCTGATGACGACGCATCCCTTATATGTTTATGCTGTGTTTTCCGGCAACTTCACTCGCTTTATTAGGCTAATAAATTATGTGTGTTTTATAAGGATCGCTCTCCAGCTCTCTGGGCAGAAGACATCATCTTTGTTTCAAGTCTTTGTTTCAGTTTTTAAGACCAGGAGTTGATAAAAATGTCATACATTGGATGACATGGATGGAACTACTCAGGGAATTAGCTTAATTTAGAAGAAAGTAGCTCCTGATCTTGGAAATTGCTGAGGACGTTGGCACAAGTACCCTCGCTCTCTTGGGGAGAAGAATGAGGTCCTCAGTGAAGGCACAGCACCCAATTTGTCCAAATTTCTGCCTCCAGGAGCACAGCATCGTCGCTCAGGTCTGTTATGATACAAATCCATTTTTTTCCTCTTAATCATCAGTTATTATCGGGATGCCAGGGGAAGTGGATGGTTGGAGGCAATTCAGATATTCTGGAGGGCAATTCTGGAGGCCGCATCTCAGCCCTCCAGAGAAATAGTGGTGACTACTGAAATTACGGTGTAATTTGCATGCCATAAATATCTCCAAGGGCGTACAGCAAACTTCGGGTCGTTTCTTTTTCTGCTTTTTCTGGCTCTGTAGACAAGGTGTGCGCGTATTAATGACCAGAGCCTGGAGCACAGCTGGTTCTTTGATCACCTTTTCTTGCCTTCCTGAATAGCGATATTAGCGTGCCCCAATTGAGTTAAGTTTTTCTGCCAACTTCCTAATGAACGTGATTAGGTTGGAACAGCGTGAAGCTTAACGTTGCCTGGCTTGATTTGTAATCTCCATCTCCAAAGTGCAGTATCTTTACGCTGGCAGCTATTTATATACAAGATCGTTGCCTTCCTGTGCAAAGAGCTGTAACTCGGCAGCACAATATTCTATGGTGTGTGAGTAGACTTTCTCCACTGGTGTTTTTGGCTCTTACAGAAACACCTCCTTCATAAATACTTCAAGGGTGGGTGTCAGGAGGATGGGGCCGGTCTTTTTTCAGTGGTGCCCAGTGACAGGACAAGAGGAAATGGGCACAAAGTTGAATATAAGAAGTTCTACCTAAACATGAGGAGGAACTTCTTGACTTTGGGGGTGGCAGAGCCCTGGAAGAGGCTGCCCAGGGAGGTGGTGGAGTCTCCGTCTCTGGAGACATTCAAAACACACCTGGACAAGTTCTTGTGGGACCTGCTCTAGGTGGACTTGCTTTGGCAGGGGAGTTGGACTAGATGATCTCCAGAGGTCCCTTCCAACCCCATATCACTCTGTGATTAGCCAAATATTGTTCCATCCAGGTTCCCAAGTCAGGTAATGAGGTATTCAGAAAAGGTTTAGGATCTGTGTTTTTCTACTTCATCTGATGTGGTTCAGGGCCTTATCTTTGACACCTTTGGGTACAGGATTAAAATGTGGAAAGGAAGGTTAAGGGATGAACTTGATATTGAATGCAATAGAGGGACTTTAAGCTCTGCCACAGATTTCTGGGGTGAAAATGTTTGATTTCCTACTGTAAAATAGAAGTGGTCTAGAAGTGTGAAGAGAGAAGGGCTGTCCATGGAACTTGCAAGGACACAGGGCTGTGGGATGCAACCGTCCTACAGCTGGTGGTTGAACTGGGCCTCCTGGCCATTTCTCCACATTGGCTAAAAGAAAATCCAACTGATGGAGAGAGGACAGCCAGAATCTCTCATCAGCCTTTCAGTGTAGACACCACAGCGTTGTGATGCCCAAGTTAGGTGTCTATAGCAGAACATCTCAACTTGGTCCTACGTTATCCTGGAGGCAGTAGCTCCCAAGCCCAGATAATCCAGGATGTCCCTGAATGGGCCCTGGAGTTTTGATCTGTTAGACTGGTTTTTTTATTTGCCCCAGTGTGTTTTTTGGAGTAACCCCTGATTCGGCCATACCCTTTGTCCACCCACCAGAGGCTAATCAGTCAGCGGGATGATAATGAAGGATCGCACCATCTGTCTGCTTATTTAATGGAGTGTCACCACACAGCGAATGGGAAGTAATTGGATTGACAGATACAGAGGCAGTTATTAGGCTGTTTGCTGTCTGATTGGGAAAAGCAGAAGAGCAGAGAGGTGTAGCAGAGCTAATCTGATCATGTCTGTTGTTGTAGGCACGTACAATCTGCCACCCCAAATTCACAGGCTGGGAAACTGCGGCCTGGTCGGGGTCGTTCCTCGCCGCCGTCCGCTCCAAAGCCATCCTTGCCTTCCTGTTACAAATGGTTCTAAAGCAATCTAATAAAAAACAGTTTGCATAAAGATGGTGCCCATTTATAAAGCTGTCACCGCAGCCTCTCTATTAATAGAGCCATTTTAAAGATTTATAGTCAGCATATGTTACTTTTTGCAGGGGCCAGATTGAGAGCTGTGGGGTTTGAGCACAAAGAATGTGCCGCCAGATCAGATTTAAAAATAATATGAATAATAAGTTAATTTTTACGAAGCTGTTGTGCTGAGGAGAGAATGTGAAGTTGAGGGGGGGCATCGTTACATTTCAGTGGTGGCCAACAAACTGAATGTTACGGCATTAAAGGAAATAGGATTTAATAACACAAAAAGCTCGAGTTAGTGAACTCTGTATTTCAGATCACTTTGTGTGATGGGGTGACATCATACCATGGTTCTGATCATATCCTTATCGATGCATGATGCTCAAGTGTATTATATGCATTTAATGAAACCCCCCAATATTTCTACACGATAGGCAGGAATACATTTGGAATTGACTGCTTAGCTTGTTTAAAATTATAACGCTTTTTAAGCAAGGCTGTGTGCATTTCCTACATGGTGGTAGTGAAGTCTCGTTACCTGTCGTAGCGTCATGGGGAGTAAAGCATTGCCCTTACTCCTCTACTAAATTAGAAACAGGAGAAGCAATGGGATCCTACAGGTTTGGCTTCATCTCGTGGGCAGAGCTGGGCAGAAAGTGCCCTTTAAACATCCACGTGCCCTGGGTTCACGTAAAATAAACACATCGCCCAACTTCTTAGAGAGAAAGAGATTGATTGACCAAGGTTAGTACATTTATCTTCTGGCTTCTGCAGGATTGGATTTAAATTACAAGTGGATCGACAGCGGGTAATTTACTTCAGTGGTCATTTTGGATTATCATCTCCATCACGAAGCAATCTCGTAACCTTGAGGCCACGGGCAGGCTTTGCTCAACGTCGGTCTAGTTTTGGGCTAGAAGCTTACGGTTTCAGGGACTGGAGGGGAGATATTTGGTGGTGCAGCTTCGGAAGAGCAAAGAGGTGGCTGGTTATAGCAGCTGTGGTTGCTCAGTTCGGTATGAATTTAAAACACATGGGGGGTTTTTTTGTGTTTTTTAATGACAAATGATAAAGTAGTAGCTCCTCAAAGCTGGGTTTCAGGCTGAATCATATGGAATCATCTAACGTGTTGCTGTGGTTGCTGAGCTCTGCCATCCACATTCGCTGGAGGTGCAGCATTTTACATTTTCCTCCTCCCTGGATGTGCATGGTTGGGTTTCGTTGGCATCTTAATGACACCTTACCCTTCTGCACCTTGGAGGATCTCTTGCTTTGCAAACGTTCGTTGCTTGTGGCAGAAATGCAGAAAATAAGGCTCTTTATACCCAAGCGGCCCCAAAAAGTTCCTCAATGAATTTGGAAGAGACAAAAACATTTGACCACAGCTTTCCTGCTTCAAGCCTCCCGTTGTAAAGAACCTGTACCTGCTCAAAGGATTAAAAGGAGGTTTATGGCGTATAGGGAATAAAGCTGTTTTATATTTTGCTCTCAAAATGAACTCAGCGGCCTCATAGTGTAGTCAGGGGGTGAGCAGAATAAAAGTGGAAGTCAGCTCTCAAAAGCACCCGAGCAGGTTGGGCTGACAGGAGATGGTGGTACACGCTGGTCTGTGTAGCTACACACACAGCCACGCACTGCAGCTTCCAGGAGGGGAGCAAACACAACCCGTTGCTCACCTGGGACGTCTGAGGAGGCTTTTGTCTCAGTGGTGCAAGGTGAAAACCCATCTCTTATCAAGTATGGTACGGAGGGTCTTAAGGATCTGAACAAAGCTCTAGTTTTTCGGGTTTGATCTCCTGTAGAAGGATGAAAGGCCAACACCAAGGGATGACTCTTGCAAGGAGCCACAGACAGCATGGTGCTTTGACATCCCATACGGTGCTATATCTACTAAAGCAACCGTTCTCCGCTTTATGCTGAGGTGCTTTCAGAGAGAAGGTGTGAGTTTATGGATTGCTCTGATGAGATGTACACCTTTTAAGATAAAAAAATTACTCCAAAGCCCCATATCTTCCCAGTATTCTTATGGGCTGGGAGTTCAGAAGGAAGTGAAGATGAGGCTTCATTTGGCCGAGGCCGCTGGTCTGAGGTTCAACAAGCCCAAGTGCCGGGTCCTGCACTTGGGTCACAACTTGGGTCATAACCACCCCATGCAACGCTACAGGCCTGGGGAAGAGTGGCTGGAAAACTGTGTGGTGGAAGAGGACCTGGGGATGTTGGTCAACTCTCGGCTGAACATGAGCCAGCAGTGTGCTCAGGTGGCCAAGAAGGCCAACAGCGTCCTGGCTTGTGTCAGGAATAGTGTGGTGAGTAGGACTTGGGAAGTGATTGTCCCCCTGTACTGGGCACTGGTGAGGCCCCACCTTGAGTTCTGTGTCCAGTTTTGGGCCCCTCACTACAAGAAAGACATGGAGGTGCTGGAGCATGTGCATTTAATGAAACCCCCCAATATTTCTACACGATAGGCAGGAATACATTTGGAATTGACTGCTTAGCTTGTTTAAAATTATAACGCTTTTTAAGCAAGGCTGTGTGCATTTCCTACATGGTGGTAGTGAAGTCTCGTTACCTGTCGTAGCGTCATGGGGAGTAAAGCATTGCCCTTACTCCTCTACTAAATTAGAAACAGGAGAAGCAATGGGATCCTACAGGTTTGGCTTCATCTCGTGGGCAGAGCTGGGCAGAAAGTGCCCTTTAAACATCCACGTGCCCTGGGTTCAAGTAAAATAAATATATCGCCCAACTTCTTAGAGAGAAAGAGATTGATTGACCAAGGTTAGTACATTTATCTTCTGGCTTCTGCAGGATTGGATTTAAATTACAAGTGGATCGACAGCGGGTAATTTACTTCAGTGGTCATTTTGGATTATCATCTCCATCACGAAGCAATCTCGTAACCTTGAGGCCACGGGCAGGCTTTGCTCAACGTCTGTCTAGTTTTGGGCTAGAAGCTTACGGTTTCAGGGACTGGAGGGGAGATATTTGGTGGTGCAGCTTCGGAAGAGCAAAGAGGTGGCTGGTTATAGCAGCTGTGGTTGCTCAGTTCGGTATGAATTTAAAACACATGGGGGGTTTTTTTGTGTTTTTTAATGACAAATGATAAAGTAGTAGCTCCTCAAAGCTGGGTTTCAGGCTGAATCATATGGAATCATCTAACGTGTTGCTGTGGTTGCTGAGCTCTGCCATCCACATTCGCTGGAGGTGCAGCATTTTACATTTTCCTCCTCCCTGGATGTGCATGGTTGGGTTTCGTTGGCATCTTAATGACACCTTACCCTTCTGCACCTTGGAGGATCTCTTGCTTTGCAAACGTTCGTTGCTTGTGGCAGAAATGCAGAAAATAAGGCTCTTTATACCCAAGCGGCCCCAAAAAGTTCCTCAATGAATTTGGAAGAGACAAAAACATTTGACCACAGCTTTCCTGCTTCAAGCCTCACGTTGTAAAGAACCTGCTCAGAGGATTAAAAGGAGGTTCATGGAGTACAGGGAATAAAGCTGTTTTATATTTTGTTCTCAAAATGAACTCAGCGGCCTCATAGCGTAGTCAGGAGTCTGCGGGGGGTGAGCAGAACAAAAGTGGAAGTCAGCTCTCAAAAGCACCCGAGCAGGTTGGGCTGACAGGAGACGGTGGTACACGCTGGCGTGTGTAGCTACACACACACAGCCATGCACTGCAGCTTCCAGGAGGGGTGCAAACACAACCTGTTGCTCACCTGGGACATCTAAGGAGGCTTTTGTCTCAGTGGTGCAAGGTGAAAACCCATCTCTTATCGAGTATGGTACGGAGGGTCTTAAGGATCTGAACAAAGCTCTAGTTTTTCAGGTTTGATCTGCCGTAGGAGGATGAAAGGCCAACACCAAGGGCTGACTCTTGCAAGGAGCCACCGATGGCACGGTGCTTTGACATCCCATACTGTGCTATATCTGCTAAAGCCACCTTTCTCCGCTTTACGCTGAGGTGCTTTCAGAGAGAATGTGTGAGTTTATGGATTGCTGTGTTGAGATTTATGCCTTTTAAGATAAAAAAATTACTCCAAACCCCCATATCTTCCCAGTATTTTTATGGGCTGGGAGTTCAGAAAGAAGTGAAGATGAGGCTTCATTTGGCCAAGGCCACTGGTCTGAGGTTCAACAAGACCAAGCGCCGGGTCCTGCACTTGGGTGACAACTTGGGTCACAACCACCCTATGCAACGCTACAGGCCTGGGGAAGAGTGGCTGGAAAACTGTGTGGTGGAAGAGGACCTGGGGATGTTGGTCAGTTCAACAAGACCAAGCGCCGGGTCCTGCACTTGGGTGACAACTTGGGTCACAACCACCCTATGCAACGCTACAGGCCTGGGGAAGAGTGGCTGGAAAACTGTGTGGTGGAAAAGGACTTGGGGATGTTGGTCAACTCTCAGCTGAACATGAGCCAGCAGTGTGCCCAGGTGGCCAAGAAGGCCAACAGCATCCTGACCTGTGTCAGGAACAGTGTGGTGAGTAGGACTTGGGAGGTGATTGTCCCCCTATACTGGGCACTGGTGAGGCCCCACCTTGAGTTCTGTGTCCAGTTTTGGCCCCCTCACTACAAGAAAGACATTGAGGTGCTGGAGCGTGTCCACATCCCTGGAGGTATTTAAAAGCCAGGCACACGTGGTGCTGAGGGACATGGTTTAGTGATGGTTTTTGTCAGTGTTGGGTTAATGGTTGGACTTGATGATCTTAAAGGTCCTTTTCAACCTATATGATTCTATGAAGAGCCAAAATAGCATTGCATTTTGGTCATAGAAGACAGGCAAGTCTTCTCTTTACTCAGCGTTTTGGATATTAGGAACAATTTCTTTACCAAAAGGGTTATCAAGCCTTGGAATGGGCTGCCCAGGGCAGTGGTGGAGTCACCATCCCTGGAGGTATTTAAAAGCCAGGCACACGTGGTGCTGAGGGACATGGTTTAGTGATGGTTTTTGTCAGTGTTGGGTTAATGGTTGGACTCGATGATCTTAAAGGTCCTTTTCAACCTATATGATTCTATGAAGAGCCAAAATAGCATTGCATTTTGGTCATAGAAGACAGGCAAGTCTTCTCTTTACTCAGCGTTTGTTAGTAAGCATCACCTTCTCATGCTTGTTAAATGCTCGTAATGCTTAAAATGTGTTTTAGGTTGGTGCTGGGTCAGAGTTCAGCCATGTCCCAGACGTGGTTTTGCCCATAGGTAGGATCCTTGCTTTGCTGTTCCTTACGAATAATCACAATGTCAAGTTCACTCAGTGTTCGTTAGTAAGCATCACCTTCTCATGCTTGTTAAATGCTTCTAATGCTTAAAATGTGTTTTAGGTTGATGCTGAGTCAGAGTTCAGCCATGTCCTGAAGAGCCAAAATAGCATTGCATTTTGGTCGTAGAAGACAGGCAAGTCTTCTCTTCACTCAGTGTTCGTTAGTAAGCATCACCTTCTCATGCTTGTTAAATGCTTCTAATGCTTAAAATGTGTTTTAGGTTGATGCTGAGTCAGAGTTCAGCCATGTCCCAGACGTGGTTTTGCCCATAGGTAGGATCTTTGCTTGCTGTTCATTATGAATAATCACAATGTCAAGCAGTCATTCTGCCTCGTTAGTAAAAAGTGATGCAGCACAAAGCAAGCTAGATCAATGTAGATCATCACTTGTAGGACAGGGCAAGGTGAGGAGATGAGTGACAGTGAATTCCATATCTAGGTGTACATTTGCAACAACCAAGTGACAAAGACTTAGTACCTACCAACCACACATTCCTCACCCTTTTTGGATGCCAGGTAAGCCATGGGCTACAAGCCATGCTTCCAGGTCACAACAGGGATTAGGACGTGTCCAACCACTTATTCAGCTCAGCTGATAAGCCAACCTTGGGGCACGTTTTTCCATACCACATAGAGATGCCACCTTGGTCTAAAGCAGACAGGTCGCATCATGTGCAAAGCTCCTTGGGAGGGGTCTAAATCCCCCAAAAACCTCCACCAGCAACTGGTGCCACAGCTCCAGCTCGTAAAGCCAACCTTGGGGCACGTTTTTCCATACCACATAGAGATGCCACCTTGGTCTAAAGCAGACAGGTCGCATCATGTGCAAAGCTCCTTGGGAGGGGTCTAAATCCCTAAAACCTCCACCAGCAACTGCTGCCACAGCTCCAGCTCGTGTTGTTTTCACTGTAGCACTCCATGATTTGTATTTCAGGCGCGTCCTTATTAACGGAACGAGCTGATGTGATTCACACTTGAGTTACTCTTCCTTTGCCTGCCTTCAAAGAGGAGCAGCTGTACCGCATCTGCTCGTGGAGGGAGCTGCTTGTGGCTCTTCCAGACCTATAAAAGCTATATGCAGATTTGTGGCGCTGCTAATTGCTCTGTTTCATCTGCAGAAAGGGAGTTAACATCTTTGCAAGAACGGTGTCTAGAGGTAGAAAAAGAATAAAGTTAGATTTTCGGTGCTGTATATTCACAGGCCAATGGATTGGTTTTTAACTCTGAGTACTAATGCCTTAACAAATTTATAACTAGGCTCAAAACCTACCCAGATTCTGTACAGTGGTCTGTACAGTGTATTTTCCCATGTTTTGCCCAGGACTGTGATGTTGATAGGCATTTCAAAGCCTTCATTTCACGGTAACGACTCCGAGTTTTGCCGGTTTGTTCCTTTTGAAAGTCAAATTTCTCCACGAGGGTCACAAAACTGGGTTATTCCTCACTCAGATTTATCACTTTTTGGAAAAATCACACCTGGCAATTAGCTGAGATTCGGCAGTAGATGGAAATGTGGCCACTTCCTCAAGCTTGCTCATGCCCTCACAAGAGATGAGAGGATAGAGAACACAAGATGTGAACATCAGTCCAACAACCTAGCCAGCAGGTCAAGGGAAGTCATTCTCCCCCTCTACTCTGCACTGGTGAGGCCACAACTAGAGTACTGCATCCAGTTCTGGGCTCCCCAGTTCAAGAGGGACAGGGAACTACTAGAAAGAGTCCAGCGAAGGGCAACAAAGATGATTCAAGGACTGGAGCATCTCCCTTATGAGGAGAGACTGAGAGAGCTGGGACTCTTTAGTCTGGAGAAGAGAAGGCTGAGGGGAGACCTTATCAATGCCTACAAGTATCTCAAGGGAGGGTTGAAGGAGGATGGAGCCAGACTCTTTTCAGTGGTTCCCAGTGACAGGACGAGGGGCAACAGGCACAAGTTGGAACATAGAAGGTTCCACTCAAATATGAGAAAAAACTTCTTCACAGTAAAGGTGACAGAGCCCTGGAAGAGGCTGCCCAGGGAGGGTGTGGAGTCCCCTTCTTTGGAGATTTTCAAGACCCACCTGGATGCTCCTGAGTAACATGCTCTGACAAGCTCTGGGTGGTCCTGCTTTAGCAGGGGAGTTGGACTAGATGATCTCTATGGTCCCTTCCAACTCTAAAAATCAGTGAAATTCAGTGAAACCTTCCATCAAGTGGGCTCTTCTTAGTGTTTGTGATGCATGAATTCCCTTGTGCTGGCTTTGTTGAGGGAATCATTGCTCCTGTAGGTGAGATTCACCCCTGACAAGATGAAAATGGAAAGCGAGGAAGGGGCTTTGCAGTGGTGCATCCACATCACCTCTACTGGTGGCTGGATCCGAGTAGAAGGAAGTTTTCATCCATGCCCTTGCTGGTCAGTGTTAATGAAGGTGTTCAGCTACAACAGCAATCCCAAAAGCAAATCAAAGCAGTTTTGAGGCCATGAGGAGAAGGATGGAAATGTGGGGTGCTGTTCAAATTATGCAGTTGAAAAGGTGGTAATGAGCACATTAAAATTTGCCTCCAAGGTTCGACCTTCCCAAGAAAAAACCACTGTGGTTCTGCTGATGCTACTTGTGGCTCTGGCTCAGTGAGAGGAGTCTGCCCTGTGGGGTAGGAGATAACATGTTTCTATACGTTATGAAGCTTTAGATCTAATTAGTTCTGGTTCCACATCTTGTGGTCCAAATACTAGCCAATATTCCCCTCTGGAGACAGCAGAAGAAATTGCACCTGGTCTGTCCTGACATAGTCTAGTCGCACTAAGTCAGAAAGTTGTGTTCTTCAGGTGATAGGTTGTGCTAAATAAGCAATATTGTTAGCACAGGTTGATAGCTAAATTATAATTTCATTTTTTTTCTGAGTGTGTGTGGTGTTTGAAGTGCCTCAGAGGGAACGAAAAAACTTATTTTTGTATTACACCTGCATGGGAAGGAGGTATTTCTTACCTCAATCTCATGGATGAGCAACTATAACATAGAAATCAATTCTTTAAAGCTCGTATTTTTGAGCTACTGCTAAAAAAAAATAAAAAATAAAAGAAGTAGTTCTGGACTCTTTCATCTTCCAGTGCTAAAGCTGTCAGCTCTGTGGGGACACAGTCAGAAGCATTTACACTAACGAAAAGAGCTGTATCACATAGTCGAGCTTTTTTCAATCGGGGATTTCTGCTTGTATAAGGGGGGGGGCATGAAGTGATGGGGTGAGTCAGTAGAATCTGGCCATTTGCCCGCAACAGCCCATCAAACTCAGTTTGGTGTCGTGGACACCAGTCTGGCTGGTACAGTTACTTGTGTTGAGCTGAAACTTTCATATTTTCGTGAAAAAGGCCCCAAATTTGGTGTTTTCTCTTAACAGTACTCATTTTCCGTAGTCGTTACTTTCCTGGATGTTTTTTATTCCATATAATATTTCAAAATAGCAGAAAATTAATGCTTTTAGTTTGGTGCTTGCTGATTTTCTGGTCTGATTTTGCTAAGATTTTCAATGCGCTTGGCGTAGCTAAATCTCCATTGAGTGTCCCAGGACTGTTGACACTTTTTTATGATAATTACAATTCTATTCACATTTTGGGTCACCTAGAGAAGAGCTTTAAACCTTTATTCCCACCATTGTGCCCTCCATACAGCTCCCTTTGGACTTAGTTTGTACCCAAACAGCTCTATTATCTTGCACAGAGCCACAATATTTATCAGCAGCGTGTTCCTCAGTGAAATATCAGTCCTGGGGTAACTGATAATGTAACCAAAATAATTCTCATAGAATCATAGAATTGCCCAGGCCGGAAGGGACCTCCAAGGGTCATCTAGTCCGACCTCCCCGCAGTCAGCAGGGACACCCCCAACTAGACCAGGTTGCCCAGGGCCTCATCGAGCCTCTCCTTGAATATCTCCAGGGAAGGGGCCTCAACCACCTCCCTGGGCAACCTGTTCCAGTGCTCCACCACCCTCACAGTGAAGAACCCTCTCCTCATCTCCAGTCTAAATCTGTTCCCCTATCTCTGTAGTTTTTGTTGTCATGTCCACACGTTTAATGGTCAGTACCTTTTTGGTACAGGAGCATGGGTAGGTCTTCCCTTTGACAGAGGAGAGAGGAGTCAGAGGATGGACTAGAGAAGTAGGTTTTATTCCAACTACATCAGTGTGTGACCTGAATATACTGAAATATATAGGAGTTTGGTTGCGTAGAGTTAACCTGAATATACTGAAATATATAGGAGTTTGCATAGAGTTGTGGAAATGTCCTCTTTGCCTGTCCACATTATCATGAGGGTGGTAAATCAGGAATCAGAGCTGTACCTTGTTGGTGACCAAAGAGCTTGGCAGGAGAACGTCATCTTTGGCTGTCCCTTCTGTTGACCATTTCCCATAACGCCCGCTGTAGTGGACAATCTGGGATCTTAAGGGTGTGTATTATCAGTTCGAATGAGCCTCCAAACCTTCAAGAAGCTATAGTCTTTCTTGATATTTTATCTCTAATTGCCTTGAGTCTGAGCAACCACTTTGGGATTTGCTGTTCTGTCAGTAACCAGTATCCAGTTCAAAGGTTTTCTGATGTTTCCTTCATATTTCCTTGCGTTGCGTACGCTCACCAAAAGGTTTGTTGCAGGTAGAAACTTAGACATTTTATGACTAAGAGGGAAAAAGAAGAAAGAGTTTAGGATCATACGGAAATGACACAATCTGAAATGTAAATTTGGGCTGAACGTCTGTAAAAGTTTTCTTAATAAGGTTTTCGGAATATTTTAATTTTTTTGCTGTTTCATTTGTTTGAGGAGGAGATTTCAGGTATTATTATCATCATCATTAAGAAAAGGAGTAGGTGATGTTACGCACTCTCAATGACATCTTCAGTTTCTTTTAATGCTCTTTTAGAAGACAACTGATCACAAGAAGGCAGACAAAAGCCTTGGGAAGGGGAGAGTTGTAGGTTTCTAAATCAATCCATATAGCTTTTTTAGGTTTTATGCTTTTTATTGCACACTTTCAGCCTAGGTAAGGCAGTCCTCGTAGCCAATTAAGTTGTGAGTTAGATGAATTAAATTTTCTGAAATCGTTCGCTTTTTTTTTTTTTTACTTTTTTAATCCAAATGACTGTCATTTACAAAAAGATACTTCGTTTTACTGAAAGTGCTTTTCTGTCTAAGGGGAATGCTTAATTGCAGCCGCAAATCACCTCAAATGCTTTCATAGGAGGATAAAACAAGTTTAAAATTGTGCATCATTTTGAAAATGCGGGTTCTGAATTCAGGATAGGATGCAGATTTCTATTTCTTTTTCCCGTCTTCTCTCTTCTTGAACTCCATCCTGACCAGACATCTCATAAAAGTGACCTTCAGAGCGGTGACATCCTTTTTTAGGAGCCTTTTAAGGATTTAGGGCAATTCTCAGGGCTATCTACAGTGACCATTATCCAAAATCTGGTGGCACACCTCGCTCTGCTTTTTTAACTCAGGGAAAGCATTTTTGCATTTTACAGGTCTGACGTACACAGTGGTTATGTTAAATAAGTGTAATTGCTCAGCGTTAAGGGAATTTTCTCTCCTGGATGTACCATGTGGCTCGTTCTCTCACATTTAGAGAATACACCCCACGGCGTGTTAACCTTTATAGGTTTTCCTTCAGTTTTTGTGTGCCGGTGAGAGATGGTTTTAAATGCAGTTGTTGATGCTGCTTGAGAAATCCTACTGAATTACAACTCAATGGTTCTTTTTCGAGTAGCATAATCGGAGCAAATGGAAAGTGAATCAAAGCTGTTCCTCCAAGGCCTTCTTTATGGCTCCTTTTTACAGTGAGCTATATCTCAAATTTCACTCTCTGGAGAGTAAAAAGGAAATAGTAGGGTATAAAAGGGCTCAGTGACACAGCCTTTCACCGTCGCGATGGTTTTTGATTGAGGTTTTTTTTGGTCATTGGGATGTACGCACGTGCAGGTGTGTCCAAAACCAATTTGAAGAATCATCTCCAGACCTTCCCTGATGCTCTGCTTTATCCAAATGCCAAAAAGTGTTCTCCGCTTTGATTTTTATGCATTTGATATAAGCGTGTCGTTGACTAAAATGGGATTTCTTATCATATACACCAGCTCACACACAGACATAAACATTGATCTCTGGGATAGCCACGGGTCAAATAGCTTCTTTTGACATCTTAATAGTTACATAGACAGCTTGTATGAGTAAAATGGGAACATTTTTGGAAAGTACTCTTGGAATATATTTTTTTTAGATGCTGTTAAACATTTTCTTCTTTATAAAGACTGAATTATGTTTGAATAAGTTAGCCAGCAGTATTTGAAATTTAAATAAATAAATAGCACAGTGTGTGACTCTGAATGTGTGTGTATGTGTCTGCCAAGCAGAAAATAGAGAATATCTGTTAGTATCACCCAATACTTCCCATTTTGAAAACTTCCATTTTCATTCTCTTGTAATTTGGCTAGTCTTTAATTGCCAACTGGGGCTAGATATTTTTTTTTAGAAAAATGTGTCTGAAACACTTGTTCTTTCTGAGAACGAGAGGAAGAAAGACATCGTACACGTTGGCAAATCCCGGTGACCTTTTGTTTGGCTGGGAATTTGCAATTTTACATTTCTCAGTAAGAAGAACTGTTGTGTAAAGGGTGCGCTTTTTGCCATTCCCCTAAAAATACACCCAAATTTGGCTTAGTTGTACACCTTTGAAGAAGTGCAGTGCTCACACTCTCAGAAGAAGCTTCCAGATTGTTGCACTTTAAGCTCCTGATGGTCTTGATCAAACCAAGGGCAAGGACCTTGCAAATGTGCTGGTTCCTCAGCCAAGGGCTTGCCTCCCCTTGCAGTGGTTTTTGGGCTCTTGTACCTGCTGGGCTCCAGCTGCCTGGAGGAGAATGCTTCCTGATGTAGTTAGCCAGCAGTATTTGAAATTTAAATAAATAAATAGCACAGTGTGTGACTGTGAATGTGTGTGTATGTGTCTGCCAAGCAGAAAATAGAGAATATCTGTTAGTATCACCCAATACTTCCCATTTTGAAAACTTCCATTTTCATTCTCTTGTAATTTGGCTAGTCTTTAATTGCCAACTGGGGCTAGATATTTTTTTTTAGAAAAATGTGTCTGAAACACTTGTTCTTTCTGAGAACGAGAGGAAGAAAGACATCGTACACGTTGGCAAATCCCGGTGACCTTTTGTTTGGCTGGGAATTTGCAATTTTACATTTCTCAGTAAGAAGAACTGTTGTGTAAAGGGTGCGCTTTTTGCCATTCCCCTAAAAATACACCCAAATTTGGCTTAGTTGTACACCTTTGAAGAAGTGCAGTGCTCACACTCTCAGAAGAAGCTCCCAGATTGTTGCACTTTAAGCTCCTGATGGTCTTGATCAAACCAAGGGCAAGGACCTTGCAAAGGTGCTGGTTCCTCAGCCAAGGGTTTGCCTCCCCTCGCAGTGGTTTTTGGGCTCCTGTACCTGCTGGGCTTCAGGTGCCTGGAGGAGGATGCTTCCTGATGTAAGTGCCAAGAAGAGAGGAGAAAAGTAGGATGAACAAGCGGGATCGGGAACCAAGGAAAATAAGAGAACTGGTGGCCAAATTCCCCCAAACAGGAGTCATACGAAGAAATGAGAAGGCAGGAAGAATGAAGTTTGGAAGCAGCACAGACAGCCCCGTGGGACTTGGTAGCAGATGTGTCTCATTTGGTGTCAAAGCTATTCCTGCAGGTGACAATTGTGTTACTCTAGTCACGAGGCAGAGAGATGCAAAGTCCCAATGCTGTGACCTTCACCTTCCAAACACCGACCATCCTGTTCCTAGGACAAGACAAGGATCTGCTGATGAGAGCAATAGAGTGCCATTGTCTAATTAAAAATTATACCACAGCGTCATGCACAGCAGGGCAAACTAAGGTGAAACAAGCGACTCCAATCCTTGCTTTACCAAATTTTTAAGTGTTTGACTTTGCAAAGCAGCACAGACAGCCCCGTGGGACTTGGTGGCAGATGTGTCTCATTTGGTGTCCTTAATTCTCTTAAGAAATACATAAAATTAGTGTTTTCCATTAGATTAATCAGTTACTAATGGTATTCTGAATAATCCTCCCAATGCAGAACACGTAGGGTGCATCACTGTTGCAATAGAACATGCTAGAAGGATTCTAGCCAACAGGATTGAGCCAGCAATGTGCCCTTGTGACCAAGAAGGCCAATGGTCTCCTGCATTAAAAGGAGTGCTGCATCACTGTTGCAATGGAACATGCTAGAAGGATTCTAGCCAACAGGATTGAGCCAGCAACGTGCCCTTGTGACCAGGAAGGCCAATGGTCTCCTGCATTAAGAGACTGTGGTCAGCAGGTCGAAGAAGGTCATCCTCCCCTCTTGCTTTACCAAATTTTTAAGTGTTTGACTTTGCATCCTTAATTCTCTTAAGAAATACATAAAATTAGTGTTTTCCATTAGATTAATTAGTTACTAATGGTATTCTGAATAATCCTCCCAATGCAGAACACATAGGGTGCATCACTGTTGCAATGGAACATGCTAGAAGGATTCTAGCCAACAGGATTGAGCCAGCAACGTGCCCTTGTGACCAGGAAGGCCAATGGTCTCCTGCATTAAGAAGACTGTGGTCAGCAGGTCGAAGAAGGTCATCCTCCCCTTCTACTCTTCCCTGGTGAGGCCACATCTGGAGTACTGGGACCAGTTCTGGGTTCCCCAGTTCAAGAAGGACAGGGATCTACTGGAGAGAGTCCAACGGAGGCTACAAAGATGCTCAGGGGACTGGAGCATCTCTCTGATGGGGAAAGGCTGAGAGACCTAGGGCTGTTTAGCCTGGAGTAAAGAAGACTTAGAGGGGATCTCATTGATGCTGAGCAATTGGGCAGGTGTCAAGAGGATGAGACCAGACTCAGTGGTGCCCAGTAGAAGGGGACAATGGACACACACTGGAACACAGGAAATTCAGTCTGAACACGAGGGGAAACTTCTTTCCTTTAAGGGTGCCAGAACCCTGGAAGAGGCTGCCCAGAGAGGTGGTGGAGTCTCCTTCTCTGGAGACATTCAAAACCCACCTGGATGCATTCCTGTCCAACCTGCTCTGGGTGACCCTGCTTTGGCAGGGCATTGGCCTAGATGATCTCCAGGGGTCCCTTCCAACCCTCCCACCATTCTGTGTTTTTGTGTGAACCTGTGATTCTTGGAGCACATCTGCCATACCTCTGTATCTGGAGCCTTGTTATGTTTGCTTGGGCATCCCGGTCATGTTCTCAGTGGGGTTTTCCTCTTGGTGGGATGAAGGTTGGAGCTGCACAGTGGCTGTCTTGAGTGCTCCATGTGCAGAGCAGATATGGGGCTCCAACAGTTAGGACTCATCCTGGCTGATGAAGATATGGTCATCTTTGAAGCAGATCACAGCAAACTGGCCCTTAGTCATCCTTCTTCTCGGCTGTTCTAAGTAGTAACTTCCTTGTACTGTTAGAGTATCAAATTTATGAATTCTTAGGGCTGTTCCCTACTGTAAGAGATGCTCTGACATCCATACTGCATTTTGCTTCACCTTTTCTCTGCTTCCATTTCCTTTGCTCGAGATCTTTTGATTAAATGAAGACTTCAGGAATTGTCTATTTTTCATTACCATTATCATTTAATCAAGCTATCCTTGAACACTCAAACTTAAGGTCTCTCATCCATATCCTCTAGTCCTCCACGCCGTGCACAGTTTCATTCTTAATAACTTTTCCCCCGATATCAAGTCGAAATCTGCTTTCCTAAGCTCTTTACCATTTGTTCTTTATCACAAGTGTTGCTGAGCACTCATAAAATCCCCTCTCGCGGAGTCATTGCTATCTAGCAGCTTTCCCCTAATCTGTGATTACTTTATTTTTCCTATCAAGTAAAAGAGGGAGGCTTTTTTTTTGATTCTTACCAGTATTCAGCGAACCGCTGTTGTCTTGTCTCTGCCAAGAAATTAAAGCCTATTAGAAGATGTCAACCGCCAGGACTCAGCTCTCTAATCAAGGTAAAGTTTGCTGGAGATTAAGGCACGGGGCTTTAGGAGAGATCTGAAATGGTGATTAACGCCAGGTGCCGGGAATCAAAAATTCTTGATTACACCTTTCGCTAGCGCCGACCTTTGCTACAGCCTCGAACAAGCAATTTAGTCCCTGCTATAGGAAACGCTTACAAACACCATCAAGCTGTTGTGGGATAAGGAGTTGCTGGAGGTCAGCACATCTGAGCTCTGGTAGTTGGCTGCTGGTTTGTACGTGGCCGTTCTCCCTCTAAAAGTTTTCTTCTGTTTATGTTGGTTTAGCACGGCTGGGTTTTAAAAGCATTTCAATAGTTGTTCCCTTCAGTTTACTCAAAGCTCCTCATATCAAATTCAAGCTGCTGGGCCTCTCCTTCTGCCATCTGAAAGAGGCACAATGGTATAATTCACATTTTTTTTGTGAATGCTGTGTTTCAAAAGCACTGAATAAATAAGTAAATAAGCTCATAAAGGAAGACGGAAGACTGGAGCGAGTGCAGAGGAGGGCAACGAAACTAGTGAAGGGCCTAGAAGACAAATCATATGAAGAGCGGCTGAAGGAGCTGGGGCTGTTTAGTATGAGGAAGAGGAGGCTGAGGGGAGACCTCATCACTCTCTACAACTACTTGAAAGGACACTGTAGAGAGGTTGGTGCTGGTCTCTTCTCACAGGTAATTAACAATAGAACGAGAGGGAACAGCTTCAAGCTCCAACAGGGTAGGTTTAGATTGAACATTAGGAAGGAATTTTTCACTGAAAGAGTGGTCGGGCATCGGAACAGGCTGCCCAGGGAGGTGGTGGAGTCACCATCCCTGGCTGTGTTTAAGGGCCGTTTAGATGCAGTGCTAAGGGACATGGTGTAGGGGAGGACTTTGTAGAGTAGGGGAGATGGTTGGACTCGATGATCCCAAGGGTCTCTTCCAACCTCAATGATTCTATGATTCTATGATTCTAAGACTGCCATTAATTGGCAGACATGAAAAGCTACAGTAAGTTAGTTTAATGTGGTCCCATCAACCTTGACAGCATTCCCTTAAGGGATATCGCAGAATCACAGAATCACATGGGGTTGGAAGGGACCTCTGGAGATCATCCAGTCCAACCCCCCTGCCAAAGCAGGTCCACCCAGAGCAGGTCCCACAGGAACTTGTCCAGGCGGGTTTTGAATGTCTCCAGAGAAGGAGACTCCACCACCTCCCTGGGCAGCCTCCTTCAGGGCTCTCCCACCCACACAGGAAAGAAGTTCCTCCTCATGTTGAGGTGGAACTTCTTATATTCAAGTTTGTGCCCATTTCCTCTTGTCCTGTCACTGGGCACCACTGAAAAAAGACTGGCCCCATCTTCTTGACACCCATCCTTTAAGTATTGATAAGCATTGATCAGATCCCCTCTCAGTCTTCTCTTCTCCAGACTAAAAGGACCCAAGTCCATCAGCCTCTCCTTATAAGGGAGATGCTCCAGGCCCCTCATCACCTTTGTAGTCCTCTCCTGCACCATCTCCAGCAGTTGCCTGTCCTTCTTGAACTAGGGAGCCCAGAACAGGACATTGGTGGTTGTCACTCGAAGTGGGTGACGTTAGGTCTATTATTTCTGAGATGAGCTCGGTGGTGGTCTCTCTGCTCTCTTCCCGGGTGACTCTGCTGTTTCTGGGTTTGATAGAGCTGATTCACATTATCAGTCTGCAAAAGCCAGGGAATAAAATTGCCCTCCTTTGCACTTCTCTCCATGCAGCCTCTTTGGAGAGTCAATCTTCAGACTTAACTGCTGGTGGGTTCCCCCGCGGAAGCAATAACTGCATCGGCCCAAATGTGTCAGCTCTAGATGGATGGAGTCGACGCTACAGAGGCTTTAGGGAGCAAATTGCTCAGATTTGAAAGAAATCATGCTACTAAAATTGACAGGAACTCCTCAGCCGGTCCTCTGAAGGCAAGCTGCCTCCTCTGGAGGGCTGAACGTGGAGGTAGAAAATTATGGACAATTAAGCGGACCTCGTTGAAGTGTTTGGGAAAATGGTTAGCGGTAAGGCATGGCTAATAAATGCTAAGTGCTCTGGAAATGTTAGAGATGTCTCAATTGCAAAAAAAAGAAAAGTCTTTTTGTAGTGAAGAAGAGCTGGTTTTCAGGGCACAGAGGGTTGCTTTCATCCCTGGAGGTATTTAAGAAATGTGTAGATGTGGCACTTCAGGGCATGCTCTAGTGCCCGACATTGTTGGGTTGGGGTTTTGTGTGTGTGTGTGTGTGTGTGTGTATGGTTGGACACGATGATCTCAATGGTCCCTTCCAACCATGAAGATTCTGTGATTCTGTATATTGGGAGATCCAAGGTCACACACTTGTTGTTGCTGCTGCTGCGTCAAACAGAGATAAAAACAATCCCGGCCTTTCCAGGAGTGAGATTAAAATATAGAAGATGGCGAAGGACTCACGTTCATTGATGAAGAGGGCAGTTTAAATACCATACATGTTTCTCCCTTTTGGACAGAGTACCTCAATCCATTATTGCTCCTGATAATCAGTCCCTAATCATTTTGATACATACAAATTTGAAAGGAAGGCTAATTTCATTGCCTCAGATATAAGCTAAAGAAATTATGAGGTAATTTCTAGAAGAAACTCCTATGTGTTAAACAGATGGCATCACTCAGATAAAGCTGTTTTGCAGGAGGAGATGGCAAACATTTTGTGTTAAAATATTGCCAGAATTGGCGTGCCGTTCTGCGTATGCAGGAATGGAATCCTGGGATGAACCAATAATGCATAATAAAACTATATCATAATATAGATATCCATAACACAGTTTGATATCGGCATAATATATATACATTGCTTTTTTCAGTGATATCTCTAGCCTTCAAGCTGGAATGTGCTGCTGTTCAGTTTAGAGATGGAGAACCCACCTGTGGGAATGGAGTGACCAACTCCAGAATGAACTTTACCTTTTCAAAGGCATTTCTGGCACCCTGAATTTTTTTAATGGGGGTTTTATTTTTAAAAAGGCATCTTTTCAGTACATCTCAAATAGAGCAGTCAGTGATTTTTGGATAGATAAACAAAAATCGTACCCAAGCTGTGGATTTTCACCAGTTCCCCATTTTGTCTGTTCTTCTCCAGCCATTGAGTCTCTCCAGCTGTTGGCATTTAATGTTTTTGGGTTTTTTGAAGGCTACCATGTAGGCCTTTTCTACTCTTCATGCCTCATGTCGGTGCAGTCTACAGTCATTCCCCTGCTGCTGGTGCTTGGCTCTGAGATGTAGGAATGGGAAATGATGATTCAAGGACTGAAGCATCTCCCTTATGAGAAGAGGCTGAAAGAACTGGGACTCGTTAGTCTGGAGAAGAGAAGGCTGAGGGGAGACCTTATTAATGCTGACAAGTATCTCAAGGGCGGGCTGAGGGAGGAGGGAACCAGACTCTTTTCAGTAGTTGCCAGTGAGAGGACAAGGGGCAATGGGCACAAGTTGGAACATAAGAGGTTCCACTTGAATATGAGGAAGAACTTTTTCACGGTGAGGGTGACAGAGCCCTGGAACAGGCTGCCCAGGGAGGGTGTGGAGTCCCCTTCTTTGGAGATTTTCAAGCCCCGCCTGGATGCTCCTGAGTAACATGCTCTGACAAGCTCTGGGTGGTCCTGCTTTAGCAGGGGAGTTGGACTAGATGATCTCTGTGGTCCCTTCCAACTCTAAAAATTCAGTGAAATTCAGTGAAAGGCAACACTAATATGTTTAGAATAACTACATGGTTTAACAACATTGCGTTCTTCCCCTTCTGTTTTCCAGATTTATCCAGGAGATAGAGCATGCCATGGAGCTGGGCCCAACCAAGCAGTGTCCGCTCCGCGAGTTCCTCACCATGTACATCAAGAACATCTTCCTCAACCAGGTCCTGGCTGAGATCAATAAAGAGATCGAAGGTGTCACGAAAGCATCTGATCCCCTGAAAATCCTGGCTAATGCAGATACCATGAAGATCCTGGGTGTGCAGCGGCCTCTTCTGCAGGTAGGAGCTGAGTGAACTCCTAGTACCTCTTTTAATGTACTAGATGTACAAAGATGGTGAGGGGTCTGGAGCACAAGTCTTGTGAGGAGAGGCTGAGGGAGCTGGGGTTATTCAGCCTGGAGAAGAGGAGGCTGAGGGGAGACCTTCTTGCTCTCTACAACTCCCTGAAAGGAGGGTGTAGAGAGGTGGGGGTCGGTCTCTTCTCTCAAGTCACAGGCAACAGGACAAGAGGAAATGGCCTCAAGTTGCACCAGGGGAGGTTCAGGCTGGATATTAGGAACAATTTTTTCACTGAAAGGGTTATCAGACATTGGAATGGGCTGCCCAGAGAGGTGGTTGAGGCACCATCCCTGGAGGTGTTCAAAAGACGGGTTGATGTAGTGCTGGGAGGTCTGGTTTAGTGATGGTGATGCTCCTTGTTTGTTGTGTGGGTGTCTATTTTTGTCAGTCAGGTTGACGGTTGGACAAGATGATCTTTAAGATCCCTTCCAACCTAGAAGATTCTGTGATTCTGTGATTGCCCATGTC
>NW_015091339.1:749232-751923 GCF_001431845.1 Calidris pugnax | reverse complement strand
TAGAAGATTCTGTGATTCTGTGATTGTCCATGTTCAGCCATGGCTTAGCTATATATCCAATGAAAAAGGACATGGACCTGTTGGAGCAGGGCCAGAGGAGGCCATGTAGATGCTGAGAGGGCTGGAACCCCTCTGCTGGGAGGGGGGGCTGAGAAAGTTGGGGGGTTCAGCCTGGAGAAGAGAAGGATCCAGGGAGCCCTCCGAGCCCCCTCCAGTCCCTCAAGGGGCTCCAGGAGAGATGGGGAGGGACTCTTGATGCGGGACGGGAGCCATAGGGTGTGTTTGCTGAGAGGGTGGTGAGAGCCTGGCCCAGGTTGTCCAGAGAAGCTGTGGCTGCCCCATCCCTGGAGGGGTTCAAGGGCAGATTGGACAGGGCTTTGAGCAACGTGGTCTCGTGGGAGGTGTCCCTGCCCAGGGCAGGGGGTTGGAACGAGATGATCCTGTGCTGTTATTAAAGCACCTTCTAGGTGTCACAGCAAATTGTTAAGGGCAGGGGGGTTGGAACTAGATGATCGTGTGCTGTTTTTAGAGCACCTTGTAGCCATCACAGCAAATTGTTTCCAGCTTTCTTAAACCCATACCATGGAAGTACTGGGGACACTTGCAAATCAGTGTGGCCAGATGACACACACGTGCCGAGGTGCCAGGAGGAGCAAAGATGAGATCTGCTGCCTCCCAAGCACCACGTGTCTGTGATTGATGTGATGCTGCTGCAGCGAGGCAGCTGTATCGCTTCCCCGGCTAGATAAGAGAGATTTGAGAGCTTTGGCTTTGAAGTTAAGAGTATTTATATGAGAAGTCTCTTCTGAAACAGCTTTTTGGAGCTCTAATGTGGAGTGATGATAATAGCAACGAGCACAGTTCTCGTCCCAACTGCCTGGGTAACAGGACAGTATGGAAGCTCCCCCCAAAAATTCCGAATTATATGTGGTGTGTGGGTCTGAAAGGAACGAACTAACTGCCAGCTCTGGCTCTTGCTGTGATTTGGGTCAAGCTCTTTTAATCCTTTTAAATTATTCCCTCATATCTGTAAAATCTCCTCCTCAGGGATGAATAATATTTGCTGAGTTCTTAGGAAGTAGCACGCGTCTCCCCAGCTTTATGTGGCCGCTTTCTATCTTAGTTTGTAACTGTAAAACATGTGTGCAGTGTAATGATGTGTAATCGTAATAATATCTATGGTTATTGTTATTATTTGGGGGAAATCACTAGGATTTTTGCAGGTGTTAATGATCACTAACGCTGTGCCTGCCTGGGTGCTGCGGGTGGGGGGTGGCTTTTCCAGAGCCAAAGCAAAATGAGATTCCAGCGGAGAGTTCTCAAAAGTCCTTCGAGGGGAAGAGCTTCCCTTAGAAAGGGGGAGGAAAGTTTCTTTCCATGGTTTGAAAAAAATCTCCGCAAGTTCAAAAGATGTTCTGGAGCAGAGCAGCGGCCCCAAACTCCTTCCTTCCCGAGGCAGAGCTTTACCTTCCCTCTCAAAAACTCAGCTTCAAAACCGAAAAGTCGAGGAATAAAACCCGTCGTAAATAATTACCCACAGAAATATGGTTTCAGCCCCAACGTTCACTGAGCTCACGCAACGCAAGAGGAGAGCGGGGCATTGCCCCAAGAGCAGGTTACACCTGGGTATCTCACCTTGGATGGATTTGATTGCTTTTATCTTATTTTTTATTTCCCTTGGCACTGCAAAGATAGTGCCAATTAGGTGTGAGGTAAAAATGCAGCAGGAATGGTCACGGAGCAAGAGGAGAAGGTTGAAAACAGCTTTAAGGAGAGCAGGAGGGGGTTTGTAGCTGAGGAACTGGAGTGTATTGGCAAGAGCAGAGCAGAGAGGGGAAGGAATAACAAAGCAGCCCCTTGTCTTGTAGTTCTCTGCAACTCCTCAGCATTGCAAGTGCCCAGGAAAAAAAAGAAATCTGCCAAATCTGTGCCGCACGTCTTCCAAGTCTTGATTTTCAGAATAGGGTTCAAAAATTAAAAGTTTAGGGCAGTTTTGGCTTCCACAACAATGAGGTTCAATAAAGGCAAGTGTAGGGTCCTGCACCTGGGGAGGAAGAACCCCAGGCATCAATAGAGGTTAGGGATGGACCTGCTGGAAAGCACTTCTGAGGAGAAGGATCTGGGGGTCCTGGTGGACAGTAAACTATCCATGAGCCAGCAATGTGCCCTTGTGGCCAAGAGGCCAATGGGATCCCGGGCTGTGTAGGGAAGAGTGTGACCAGTAGGTTGAGGGAGGTCATTCTCCCCCTCTGCTCTGCACTGGTGAGGCCACAACTGGAATCCTGTGTCCAGTTCTGGGCTCCCCAGTTCAAGAGAGACAGGGAACTGCTGGAGAGAGTCCAGCGTAGGGCAACAGAGATGATGGAGGGATTGGAGCATCTCCCTGATGAGGAAAGGCTGAGAGAGCTGGGACTCTTGAGCCTGGAGAAGAGAAGGCTGAGGGGAGACCTTATTGATGCTGACAAGGATCTAAAGGGTGGGTTGAAGGAGGATGGAGCCGGACTCTTTTCAGTGGTTCCCAGTGACAGGACGAGGGGCAACGGGCACAAGTTGGAACATGGGAAGTTCCATTCAATTATGAGGAAGAAGTTCTTTGGGGTGAGGGTGGCAGAGCCCTGGCACAGGCTGCCCAGGGAGGGTGTGGAGTCCCCTTCTCTGGAGATCTTCAAGCCCCACCTGGATGCTCCTGAG
>NW_015091339.1:728429-744757 GCF_001431845.1 Calidris pugnax | reverse complement strand
ACAAAGCTGGTGAGGGGTCTGGAGCACAAGTCTTATGAGGAGAGGCTGAGGGAGCTGGGGTTATTCAGCCTGGAGAAGAGGAGGCTGAGGGGAGACCTTATTGCTCTCTACAACTCCCTGAAAGGAGGGTGTAGAGAGGTGGGGGTCGGTCTCTTCTCCCAAGTCACAGGCGACAGGACCAGAGGAAATGGCCTCAAGTTGCGCCAGGGGAGGTTCAGGCTGGATATTAGGAAAAATTTTTTCACTGAAAGGGTCATCAGCCACTGGAATGGGCTGCCCAGGGAGGTGGTTGAGGCACCATCCCTGGAGGTGTTCAAAAGACGGGTTGATGTAGTGCTGGGAGGTCTGGTTTAGTGATGGTGATGCTTCTTGTTTGTTGTGTGGGTGTCTATTTTTGTCAGTCAGGTTGACGGTTGGACAAGATGATCTTTAAGATCCCTTCCAACCTAGAAGATTCTGTGATTCTGTGATTGTCCATGTTCAGCCATGGCTTAGCTATATATCCAATGAAAAAGGACATGGACCTGTTGGAGTGGGGCCAGAGGAGGCCATGGAGATGCTGAGAGGGCTGGAGCCCCTCTGCTGGGAGGGGAGGCTGAGAGAGTTGGGGGGGTTCAGCCTGGAGAAGAGAAGGATCCAGGGAGACCTTCGAGCCCCCTCCAGTCCCTCAAGGGGCTCCAGGAGAGATGGGGAGGGACTCTTGATGCGGGACGGGAGCCATAGGGTGAGGAAGAATGGTTTTAAACTGAAAGAGGGGAGATGGAGATGAGATATTGGTAAGAACTTCTTTGCTGTGAGGGTGGTGAGACACTGGAATGGGTTGCCCAGAGAAGCTGTGGCTGCCCCATCCCTGGAGGGGTTCAAGGCCAGGTTGGAGGGGGCTTGGAGCCACCTGGTCCGGTGGGAGGTGTCCCTGCCCAGGGCAGGGGGTTGGAACGAGATGATCCTGTGCTGTTATTAAAGCACCTTCTAGGTGTCACAGCAAATTGTTACCAGCTTTCTTAAACCCATACCATGGAAGTACTGGGGACACTTGCAAATCAGTGTGGCCAGATGACACACACGTGCCGAGGTGCCAGGAGGAGCAAAGATGAGATCTGCTGCCTCCCAAGCACCACGTGTCTGTGATTGATGTGATGCTGCTGCAGCGAGGCAGCTGTATCGCTTCCCCGGCCAGATAAGAGAGATTCGAGAGCTTTGGCTTTGAAGTTAAGAGTATTTATATGAGAAGTCTCTTCTGAAACAGCTTTTTGGAGCTCTAATGTGGAGTGATGATAATAGCAACAAGCACAGTTCTCGTCCCAACTGCCTGGGTAACAGGACAGTATGGAAGCTCCCCCCAAAAATTCCGAATTATATGTGGTGTGTGGGTCTGAAAGGAACGAACTAACTGCCAGCTCTGGCTCTTGCTGTGATTTGGGTCAAGCTCTTTTAATCCTTTTAAATTATTCCCTCATATCTGTAAAATCTCCTCCTCAGGGATGAATAATATTTGCTGAGTTCTTAGGAAGTAGCACGCGTCTCCCCAGCTTTATGTGGCCGCTTTCTATCTTAGTTTGTAGCTGTAAAACGTGTGTGCAGTGTAATGATGTGTAATCGTAATAATATCTATGGTTATTGTTATTATTTGGGGGAAATCACTAGGATTTTTGCAGGTGTTAATGATCACTAACGCTGTGCCTGCCTGGGTGCTGCGGGTGGGGGGTGGCTTTTCCAGAGGCAAAGCAAAATGAGATTCCAGCGGAGAGTTCTCAAAAGTCCTTCGAGGGGAAGAGCTTCCCTTAGAAAGGGGGAGGAAAGTTTCTTTCCAGGGTTTGAAAAAAATCTCTGCGAGTTCAAAAGATGTTCTGGAGCAGAGCAGCGGCCCCAAACTCCTTCCTTCCTGAGGCAGAGCTTTACTTTCCCTCTCAAAAACTCAGCTTCAAAACCGAAAAGTCGAGGAATAAAACCCGTCGTAAATAATTACCCACAGAAATATGGTTTCAGCCCCAACGTTCACTGAGCTCACGCAACGCAAGAGGAGAGCGGGGCATTGCCCCAAGAGCAGGTTACACCTGGGTATCTCACCTTGGATGGATTTGATTGCTTTTATCTTATTTTTTATTTCCCTTGGCACTGCAAAGATAGTGCCAATTAGGTGTGAGGTAAAAATGCAGCAGGAATGGTCACGGAGCAAGAGGAGAAGGTTGAAAACAGCTTTAAGGAGAGCAGGAGGGGGTTTGTAGCTGAGGAACCGGAGCGTATTGGCAAGAGCAGAGCAGAGAGGGGAAGGAATAACAAAGCAGCCCCTTGTCTTGCAGTTCTCTGCAACTCCTCAGCATTGCAAGTGCCCAGGAAAAAAAGACTTGATTTTCAGAACAGGGTTCAAAAATAAAAAGTTTAGGGTGGTTTTGGCTTCCACAACAATGAGGTTCAATAATGGCAAGTGTAAGGTCCTGCACCTGGGGAGGAAGAACGCCAGGCACCAATAGAGGTTAGGGATGGACCTGCTGGAAAGCACTTGTGAGGAGAAGGATCTGGGGGTCCTGGTGGATAGTAAACTATCCGTGAGCCAGCAATGTGCCCTTGTGGCCAAGAGGGCCAATGGGATCCTGGGGTGCGTAGGGAAGAGAGTGGCCAGTAGGTCGAGGGAGGTCATTCTCCCCCTCTGCTCTGCACTGGTGAGGCCACAACTGGAATCCTGTGTCCAGTTCTGGGCTCCCCAGTTCAAGAGAGACAGGGAACTGCTGGAGAGAGTCCAGCGTAGGGCAACAGAGATGATGGAGGGATTGGAGCATCTCCCTGATGAGGAAAGGCTGAGAGAGCTGGGGCTCTTGAGCCTGGAGAAGAGAAGGCTGAGGGGAGACCTTATTGATGCTGACAAGGATCTAAAGGGTGGGTTGAAGGAGGAAGGAGCCGGACTCTTTTCAGTGGTTCCCAGTGACAGGACGAGGGGCAACGGGCACAAGTTGGAACATGGGAAGTTCCATTCAATTATGAGGAAGAAGTTCTTTGGGGTGAGGGTGGCAGAGCCCTGGCACAGGCTGCCCAGGGAGGGTGTGGAGTCCCCTTCTCTGGAGATCTTCAAGCCCCACCTGGATGCTCCTGAGGGATGTGCTCTGGGCAATCATGCCTTAGCAGGGGAGTTGGACCAGATGATTTCTAGAGGTCCCTTCCAACTCTGACAATTCCATGATTCCATGAAGATTGAAACTGTGAGTTACAATAGAAAGCAAAATTCTACTTATTGATGGTCTGAGGCGTCCACTGAAGATGTTACTTGAATTTCATTTTGAGAGATCTGGAAATAAGTAGGTATGTTCTGGGCTTTATTTTGTATTGTTTGCCTTTCTTTTGTTTTCTCTTATGAGAGTTAAACTGAGTGAGAACCCAAACTCAGCCCGCGCAGGCATCTGACCCTATTGAGAGCTGAAAATACTTTATGGTAATATTAACACAAAAGCTTTGGAGCAGGACCACGGAGGTTGTTAACCTTACAGATCTGTTTTAGATTCTTAATGCAATAATGTATTTTTGTGGATTGTGGCTTCATTTGTAGCCATGAAAATGTGTTCTGTAATATCAATACATTTTCTTAAAGTTCATTTGGGGTTGAAGAGTCAGAATGGCATGGAATTTTCTCGTCCAGTTCCTATAATTTGTTTCTCATGATGGATGGAAAGCATTTTGAACTGGAATTATTCTTGGTCAAAAATGTACATGGTCAGAAGGTCTGCCTGTTCCCGACATTATAGACGGGTAATTTTGTGAAAGAGAAGAAAAATTGCTGCCTCTTTGAACCAAGTCATCCAAATAGCTCCCTAAAATAATTTTATTGATTTTACATTAAAAGAAAAAAAAAAAAAAGCCTATTTCTGCATTGACAGTGCCCAAGCCTGAAATCTTTGCCCTTATCTCCTCATGGGTACGATGAAAATATAACGTGTAGCTTGGATGAGCCTTGCACCTCTCTCCCAGCCCTTTTTCCTGCCTCTTGTCACTCCTAGAGGGGTTTGTGGTTCAACCATCCCACTCCTTTCTGTCCCCGAGATCTTTCTGAAGCTTCTGCGGCAGGAGCCGGCGCTGTGATTTGAACACGACTCAAGGATTTATCAGTTCCCTCTGCACAGGCTGATAATAGCTGCTTTTTGATAACTATCACCACATGTTTGAACTGAATTAGCTTCCAGATAAGAGGTTTTCTAGCATCCTGTGCCATCACGTCCTCACAGCTGAATCACCCATTTCTGTAAAGATTATGCTTTTTAAAAAAAAAAAAACACTGTAGCTGCCCTTTGTAAATAGCACATTTGACTGGGAGGATGGTCTTGTTTTCCATTCTTCTGCCCTTAAATGTAAAATATTTACATGTAAATCTCTTTCCTTTTAAGAGTGACTGAGTAAGCATGAAACTAATTTGTCTCAAAATTATTCTGCATTAAACTCCATGCTGTAATTGTTTAAATCAATACTAAATTAGGCTACAAGCAGCTTGACAGCTTGTTAGAGCCTGCTCTTGTACGGTTCATGTCGAGGTGATAAATCTTTCCAACTAGGTGGTCACTACTAATACTGGCCTTAAAAACGTGCTGCCCTGTCTCCGTCCAACAAAAAAGTGCACGTTGCTTCGATGTTTTCACTCTACAGCAGCAGAGTGGGATGTTTCCTTTAAAACATGTATAGTTTGAGGAAGCCACAATTTATGGTTTTTAGCCAATTATTCTCTCACCCAATGATCCCTCCCCACTTGGGAAGGGGAATCAGGAAAAAACAAGGAATCCTGAGGGTTGAAATATAAATAGATTTAATAGAATACTAGTAAATAATTAGCATTAATAATACTAAAGAACCAGTATTGATCCCAATACCAGTATAAAATACACCAGGACTATCCCCAGCCCATTCCATCACAGGAAGCCGTGTGCTCCCAGCAGGGACAGCCAATGTGGGACACCACGAGCACTGTGGCTTCAGGAGGAACCATCAAGAAAGAGAGAGAACTTCTCAGCAAACTTTCTAATTTATATTGAGTGTGACATTCATGGTATAAAAGAATCCTGTTGGCCAACCTAGGTCTTGCTCCTCCTCATCCCTGCACCTGGCAGGGCTCAAAACCACTGAGACCTTGAAACCTCCATACCACAGCTGGCTAGAAAGTAAATATTTTCACAAATTCAGACATTAGAGTCTTCTAAAAGTGCAGTTTTCCCCGGCATTAGAAGATAAATTACTCCTGTGTCACTCAACCCAGGACAGACTGTCGTTTCTTACAGCAGTATTGTGGAGATGATGGGCCTGATAGATTTCTGGCCAAGCTCCAGTGGCTGAAAATCCAGCAAAAAAAAAACCAACTCCTTCAAAAGTCAGAGTGTGCAGCTGTTTGCAGGATAATGACTTGCTGGAGCTAATTACCCCTTCGCCTGCACCACTTATCCCACGCACTAAGTCACTCGCTTGTGACTTTCCAAGGAGACATCACTGGTAGCTTTGGCATGTTTTCTTCCCGTCAAATTACTGGTTATTAAGAAGAAGAATGGTCACAGTGAGTGGCGTTTAAATGGCTCACCAGTAGTGATGGGTGCAGGCTTTGATAGCGGGTGGGTGTTATTATTTATTAGTGTAAACAAATTAGTTGTTTTTCCAGGCTGGCTTCCAAGGATCAAAATCCATTAAGGAGCAGGCATGGCCGATCAATTGGGTTTTTCCCCCATTCAAGGACAAGTGTGACTTTTTGAGGCAGCACCTGTGGTTCTGGTCCTCGTATTTCAATATTATATTTTTTTTGCAGTGTCTAAAGCCGGTATTTCAATATTATATTTTTTTTGCAGTGACACGGTGTCTAAAGCAGTATGAAGTGCTTTGGGGATGTTTTCATCTCTTGCGTGGTGTCTCTTGCCCCACGGCACAGCCAATAATTCGAGAGGTTGAGACTCACCAACCGAGCCCGTGGCAGAATTTCTCTCTGCATCTTGTGTTTCTGTTTGAAATGAGAGACAAAATTAGCTCTCCGTGGGAGTCTGAATCTCCCTCTTGCTTTCGGTATTTCTATAGATAATTTTTCCTCTGGGGGGGAGGAATATTTAGCGTGGTTACTGCCTTTTGTGGAAGCTTTTACAAGGCTCCCGCGTAAGTCATCTGCAGATGTGTAAGTTCTCCACCGAGGCTGATCGTGGAGCTCTATGTTATAGAAAAAGCAATTGCTAGCTTTAGGCAAACTGTTATGGCAGTGCTTCAATTTATTTTAAAAATCAAGTTTGACTTGCACATTCAGTAAAACCTCGGTAGGAGACGGCTTTAAGTTGCATATGGACGTATTGAAGCAGCACACCTTGCAGGCAGAATTATTTTCTTCCTCTCCGGAGCTGGAAAAGCAAAGTTAGGTTTCACGAACCATCCCACAGATGTGACTCACGTTTGACCTGAAGGGGAAAGTCACACGTTTGAGGTCTCTGTAGCTTATAAATCCCTGCAGTCGCTGCATAACTCTTCCATAGGTGGGTGTAATCTTGCGTTGGAGTCAGCCGGAATCCATATATATAACCCTCATTTATTCAGCGCTGAATCCAGGTTAATATTCTTCATCTCTCATGACTCTAAGCTCAATACCAAGCTGGTCTTGGCCATGTGGTTTCTATCTAGAACGTGAAAGCTGTTTTCCAATTTAAACAAACCTTTTTGAGAGCTGATAAAATCACAGCTGCTCTCCCTGGAACATGCTCTATTAGAAATTAACACCACAGAGAACAGTAAAAACCTCTATTAGAAATTAACACCACAGAGAACAGTAGAAACCTAAGTCTTTCTTGTGAGGGTGGTGAGGCACTGGAACAGGTTGCCCAGAGAAACTGTGGGTGCCCCATCCCTGGAGATGGGGCTTTGAGCAGCCTGGTCTAGTGGGAAGTGTCCCTCCCCGTGGCAGGGGGGTTGGAACTCAATGATCTTTTGGGTTCCTTCCAACCCAAACCATTCTGTGATTCTATGAAGTCTTGATTGAAAGCAGTGAGAGTTGGGTGCAAAATGTCTTTACTCATGGTCCTACCTGAGACCATCAACTTATTGTGTTCACCTCAAAAAGTATCTACCATATGACCACAATTTTTGGCCCATACCAGCCCAGAATGGACTTGAACTTCATAAATGATGGATTACCATTATTTCCAGGTCTTTAATATCCATTTTGTGAATATTTACATACCCAGTATCAGAGCATTGGAATGTTGTTAGTTGGAAGGCACCTCTGGAAGTTGGTTTCATCTGCCTGAACCTCTGGCCCAGAACCAAAGTCTGGGGAACCAGATCAGGTCAGTTGTAGCTTTGTCTTAGTGAGTTTTGAAAACTTTCGGATGTGGAGATCCTCTGGGCAACGGTTCTGCATTAATCTCGTGCTGGAAAGCTTTTTCCTAGCCACAGTTTTGGCTGCTGTCCCTTATCATGTCACATGTATGATATATAGAGCAAAGAGGAGTTTTTATTTAAGTCACTTAGTATTTTTATTTGTGAAAATGTGAAACTTACACACAGTGAAGCTCTTGCCTCTGTGTAAGGCACATCAGGTGTGAAGGAGAATAATTAATCCAATGACCACATTATGGCCTCCACACTTTTACCTATGGTTGTGTCCTGCTATGGCTGATCTGTAGTTTAAATTATTGTGGTATTATTAAAATAGACTTCCCCCATTTTGTGCTACTCAGGTCAATGTTGGCAGTGGTCTTGACAGTACTGGAGATGAAAGTCTGTACGGAGGGGTCGTGTCAATGAATCAAACGTTGTTACGGGCAAAGCAGACCAAGTAATAAAGGGAGATCACCCAGTCTTGTATCTCTGAGCAATTACATTGTGCTTTTGATTAGCAAATCTTAAATGTTTTTTTTCAATAATTTAGTTAATTAAATGCCTTTATAGCATGGCTTTCTCTCTCAATCCATGTCTTTGTAGTGCATCAGCCAACGCCGTTCCTAGGGAACGCGTTGGGTTCAGGAGCCCGTTCCTAGGGAACTCCTAGGGTCCAGGAGCTGATACTTCAAGGTCAGTTCATGTCATTTGCTTTGCTTGCTTGAAGTTGTGTCAGACAGGTTATTTTAGAAGATGAGTTGAGCCAGGAAAGCTCTTATTTCCAACCTTCGGCTCCGAATTTGAGCAAAAGCAATGACCATTGCTCTGAACGTCCTTGGGAACAAGCAGCTTCAGGTTGGAAAAGCACAACCTCCTGAGCTGCTGGTGCTGAGAAACGTGGCTGGAATGGGGTCAAACCTTGTGTTTTCAGGGTAGGTTGGAGGGTGTAGACCGACTGCTGTCTCTTTTGATCTTTCTGCAGCAAGAATTCTTTGGTGGACAGGCTGGAGAGAAGTAATGGTTTCTGACACATCTGCTGACGGGGACTGAACTGCGTTAGCACTCTGTCAATCCCATCTTCGAAGAGCTGCCTTTTTTGAGACCTATTTGACTTTACTGGACATCAGAGGCATCCTCAGTTTTCGGGAAGAGCAGCAGGCAGTCAAGGGGGAGGTGGATAACGGCATGGCCAACGGGAATCCGCAGGGATCGGCTGCTCTAAGGGAGCAGAAGGGGCACTGAGCCCCCAAGGTCACCTTGGGAGCTGGAAATGGGTGCGAGGAGAGGTCGGCTTTGCCTCTGTGCATTTTCTGTCTCTCTGTGGTTTTTCTGGTCATTAGTCTGATAAATGGGACTCTAGGCGAAGTGGAAAGAGAGACATACTCCAGTTCTCACACGCCGGAGGTGGCCTGTGGAAAAAAGAGAGAAATAAAAAATAGCTGTCACTATCTTCTTGGCCTTGGAAGATTGACATCTCACTAGCAGGTCCTGTCTGTGACATTGCAGTTCCCTGTACAGCTCCTGGATTAATCCTGTCCCCATCAATGCAGTGTCTATTGAGCTGGTAGGGCTTTTATCCCTTTTCTTTTGCTGCCGAATTAATGCAGGATTTTAGGGTGATGGGAGAAACTACGTGCATAATCCTCTTCGTTCTTTCCCATTCTTTTTGACAGGATTTTGTTTTAAAATCCTGCCATCATCATGCACGTAACGATTGCTGGCTGGGCCAGAAATTAGGGGGGACTCAACGAGCAGAAATTCCGGTGGGGAGGCTGTGGGAGATGCTCCAGTGTGGTCCTGGGGGCTGTTTCCAGGGCACTGAGCCCTTCAGCTCCTGCTGCTGCTGGTGAGATGCAGAGGAGCATCCGTATCCTACAGGATTAATCCTTTTAAGGGGCTTTTGCTCTCATGGTGTTTACAGTGTTTGCCCTCACCCTGGGCTGCGCGGCTGTTTTTCGGTGGCAGTTCATCGAGTAATCGCCGGACCGGTAAAACTACTAAAACTTCCTCTAAGTTATTTTATTTTTAATTTTTTTTTCTTCTTGCAGTCTTTTTTTTTTTTCATAAGTCAGGAGTAAACCACATGGATCTTCCCCAGCCTCGCTCACAGGCCTTGATTGATTATTTTAATTGGCAAAGCAGCCCAGACGGGCTCCTTCAGCAGTAGTATTGCACTCATAAATCCTCATTTTGCCTCACATGGCTGAGCCCACATGGCTGGTGTCAGAAACAGCCCCTCTTATCTTTCTGTCCAGAGGAGAAGCCATTTAGCTTGGCCACCCTCCTGTTTGTCTAAAGCTTAAGCTGCACATTTCTCATTTGCAACCTCGTTAAGCGTACGGCATCCGTGGCAGGAGAGCACAGGCCCCGGGATGCAGAGGCAGAGCTGCCCTTCTCGTTAAGCCAGGGGGGCTTCCAAAAAGTGTGAAATCTCAGGTACAGCCCCCACAGAAGCGACACTTCACCCCGCTTTCCTTCTTTTCCTCCAGCTGCCTTTTTTTCTGAGGGGTCTGGAGAACAAGTCCTATGAGGAGAGGCTGAGGGAACTGGGCATGTTTAGTTTGGAGAAGAGGAGGCTGAGGGGAGACCTCATTGCCCTCTACAACTACCTGAAAGGAGACTGTAGAGAGGTGGGGGTTGGCCTCTTCTCCCAAAGGAATAATGACAGGACCAGAGGTAATGGTATGAAGCTGCGGCAGGGGAGATTCAGATTAGATATTAGGAAGAATTACTTTACTGAAAGAGTGGTCAGGCACTGGAACAGCCTGCCCAGGGAGGTGGTGGAGTCACCATCCCTGGAGGTATTTAAGAAACGTGTAGACATGGCTCTTCAGGGCATGCTCTAGTGCCCAAGGTTATTGGTTTGTGGTGGGGTGTAGTGTGTGGGGTTGTGGGTGTGGGGTTTAGTTGGTGGGTGATGGTTTGGGGTTTGTTGTTTTTGTGGTGGTTGTGTGGTTTTTTGGTGGGTTTTTTTGTTGGGGTTTTTTTTTGTGGTTGGACTCGATGATCTCGGAGGTCCCTTCCAACCACTAAGATTCTGTGATTCTGTGTTTCTTCAATTTTAAACCAGCGGTTTGGCTTCGCTGGGGTTGTTTCAGTGATGGATGACCGTAGCTGCAGCATCCAGGAGGCTCTTAGCATCCACTCGCAGGTACCTACAGAGGCAAAACCTGATGAATAACGCTTAAAGGAGGTCCCCACTCCATCACCAACAGCCCTCCAGGACTTTCCTTCATAACCCTCTTTTGCCTTGGAAGGTTTCATTGTGGTTTTTGGAAGGTTTAATAATTTGTAGGGCTTGGGGTCTTGGTTGGGCTTTTTTTGACTCTCTCTGCCCCATTACAGAATCTTCATGGTTGGAAGGGACCTTTGAGATCATCGAGTCCGTTAGCTGAAGTTTCCACCTTCTCACTCTCCATCATTTTTTCTCCATCATTTTTTTTCCCTCTGCTTGGTTTGCTTTGTGAACCCCAAATCCAGCACTTCATAGATGTGCTTCGAGAGAAGAAACTTTCCTGTGTTCTTGCCAGGCTCATTGAAAGTCACGTGCATTATTTCCTTCCCCCCCCCCCTCCATCTCTTGCATTTGAAGCCCAGGCCCATTTCATTTCAGAAGAATAACTCTAATTTCCAGTGCTTGAAATGTTTTCCTAATCAGAAGTGCCGTGTGAGAAGAGCCATCGCGTTTTAAATAATTGATGGCTACTTTATTGAGTTGTCAGCACTAATTCATCCTCCTTTTGAAGTGCTGGGATGTTCAAAGGAGTAATCCTTTTACAACGTGCTCATTTTTTGAAGAAAAGTTCATTTTTATAATTACTTTTCCCCCCCCACACCCCCCCACTGCGGAGTGTAATTGTAGCTGTGCAGTGAGGGGGAGGGATGAAGTACCTTCCAGCTCACGCCGGCTCTAAAATGCCTTTATTACCACTTTTGCTGCTAATTTCTCTGCCTCCCTCCTTTTGCAGAGGTTTAATTATACCTGTTTTAAAAGTGCATTTTGAAATGTGACACCTCGTTCTCGGAGAGAACAAAAGAGAGATTAATCTATTGTTAAAAGGAAAGGTAAAGAAGCTCTATTTTTTTTTTTTTTTTTTTTTTTGTCAGGGGCTGCCCCTCCCTGACAAGCAGCGTTCGGGGGTGGGGGGGAGGATTGCAGAGAAGTGGCTGTGATTTTGAAGGAAGGGTCTTGTCAACAGGAGAATTAAAAAAGGGAAAACAGAAGCAGAGATGCCACAATCAGAATATTCCTTCTTGCACGGAGCGTTTCCCCTCCGCTGGCGGAGAGAAAGGTTCTGGCTGGAGTGTATAAACTCTGCTGGCAGCTTAAAGGTTAATAGCACTCTAAATTACATCTGAAAGAACTGAGAGAAGGCAGTAAATTAAAAGTTTCCCCTCTTGCTACTCATCTGTAAATAGACCCTTTCAATTTCAAAAAACTACAATAAAATAATAGTTTGGCTCACGCACAGCAAGCTGTCAGAACGGTAATTTTTTGGCAAATGATCTGCTTTTATGTTCTGATTTTTACTTGGGTGAACTTCACCGTGCAGAGGGTAAAAGCTGTTCCCTTTCCATGCGTGGAGCTGTTGGGTGGTACCAGGTTCTGCAGCCCCAGTTCTGGTCACTAATGAGGGATTTAAACCATTGGGATGGGCTCTTTAATTAAAATATTGAGGGACCTTGTGTCTCTGTAAAGTAAACTGCTACGCGGAGTGAAAATAAGAGGAAAATGATACAACTCTACAGGAGAGCCCTGCCCCGGGCTGTGTTCTATTTTAATTAATTAGGTGCTGATTATAGCTGCTGGAAAAGGTAAAGACAGGAGAGAATTGAAAAGCATTGAATTTGTGACGATGGTATCCTAGATTCCGATCTCAACTGACCTTGAAGTCAATGGGGGTTACACCGGATTTCTTCCCGTGCAAGCAAGATGAGATCTATCCCATTAGCTCTAAATAATGTCTGTAGTCACTCATTTTAAACATTGAAGGACAGAAAAAGATATGGTCATTCAGCTGCATCCGGCCCGTGTTTGCATGAATAGCAGCAGCCTCGGTAACCTCTTGAGTCGTATACAATTAAAAGAAAAATAAGCTTGAAAGTGAAGCCAACCAACCATTCCAGCCTCCAAGGGAGCTCCAAGGCACTTCTAGGAAAAGACACTGAGATTTCTTTGCCTTTCTTAGTTCAGGGTGGTGTCAGATACTGCATTAAGGGCAGATTGATGACAAGTTGAACATCCCTCTTTGGAATCCTGGGCTGCGTAGGGAAGTGTGGCCAGTAGGTTGAGGGAGGTCATTCTCCTCCTCTGCTCTGCGCTGGTGAGGCCACAACTGGAATCCTGCTGAGATACTGGAGAGAGTCCAGCGTAGGGCAACAAAGATGATGGAGGGATTGGAGCATCTCCCTGATGAAGAAAGGCTGAGAGAGCTGGGACTCTTCAGCCTGGAGAAGAGAAGGCTGAGGGGAGACCTTCTTAAGGCTGACAAGTATCTAGAGGGTGGGTTTGAAGGAGGATGGAGCCAGATTCTTTTCAGTTGTTCCCAGTGAGAGGATGAGGGGCAACAGCACAAGGTGGAACATGGGAAGTTCCACTCAAATATGAGGAAATACTTCTTTGGGGTGAGGGTGGCAGAGCCCTGGCACAGGCTGCCCAGGGAGGGTGTGGAGTCCCCTTCTCTGGAGATCTTCAAGCCCCACCTGGATGTTCCTGAGTGATGTGCTCTGGGCAATCGTGCCTTAGCAGGGAAGTTGGACTAGATGATCTCTAGAGGTCCCTTCCAACTCCAACAATTCCGTGATTCCATGTTAACATAGTATTTCACATCTGAATTCTTTTCTGTTGTTTTCCGTGGCACTTTTGAATCCACAAAATGAAAAATATTATTAATCACCGTACTTCTAGTTAGACACTTGAAAATAACAATGACCCATTTGCCCAGAGGTATTAAATGCAAAATGTGCATGAGTTGGTGTGTTAGAGCTCTTATCCAAATTCATTCAAATCATTCATCTGAAAATAAAATTGTATGTGTTTTGGATCTTCCTAGAGTTACTTGAAGAACCGTTTCCCATCCTCTAAGTAGAAAATCTTTGGTTTTGCTGATTCTGTTGCCGTTGATACAATAGAACGTGGTTGCAGACCATCAGGGAAAGGTGTTGGGTCCCAGTGGGTGATGCAGGAAAATGGTGCTGTGGTGTGATAGTGGCACTTGGAGGCTCGTAGGGACGTAGGAAGAAACGTTTGGAGAAATTCATTCCCCGATTGAGACCCTACAATGGGATTTATTTTGCGCCTTGGACTTCCACTGACTTAAAAGCAATATTTTGACATTCAGATTCATTCCTTTTAATATTGCTTGGGATTTGGGGATTTTGATTTGATTCCTGGTTCTTCCCCATGAATTTGTGTACGGGATGTGCTTGTTTTATGGTTTGTAAAGCCAATCACAACCTGCAGGAGCGTGCGTAGAAGCAGCCAGAACATCATCCAGATTTCATCTCTGGTGCTCAGTCTGAACTCTAGGAAGAGTGGTAAAGCAAATAATAATTATAGTAATAATAAAAATTCTCAGATTAGTAGGGCTTGGGGAGTAGCCACCTGCTTTAGAAAGACAGGTGAATTTTGTTGCTTTTGGGGATAGAAGAGTCTATACCACAACAGAGGTGTGGGTGTTGGGTAGGGTCCTCAAAGAGTGAACCAAAGGGCAGCCAAAGAGTGACCAACAGCCTGTGGCTTCCTAATTATCGTTGACTCTTGAAATCAGTGGACCATGCTACATTTAAGAAATGTCCCTGCTCAGAGCAACATCAAATACTTCTGGCCATGATGATGCTTTTTAGGCCTTGCTGTGAACCATCTGCCAATAACCCCTAGAGGGGATGAGGAACAGGGCTTACAGCCATCGTCACGCTGCAAAGCAGAGACTGCAGTCTGAAGTCTCCAAAAAAAACACCAAAAAAAGAGAGAAGAGAGAGAAAAGGTTAAGATTAAGCAGCTGATGCTCTGAAAATAAAAACCTGCTGTTCCATCAGGGAGGAATATCCATTACAAATGGACATGGGCTAGAAGGATCTACCCGCTGCTATGTGTAAACCAACGAATAGCTGGAGGGCGTGAGGGCTTACTTGGTCTTTTAGGTTCTTAAAAATAATTTGGCAACACTTGCACGGTTTGTCAAGTCAACAGAATCCCATTTAATTAAAATCAATTGCCTGTGTGGACATAAATGCATAGTGAAGTTCCTGTATCGCGGCCTCAAAACGTTAATACGGGCTGAGCATCTCTTAGTTGCATTTGGCACTATATTTCTCAGCTGGGCTGAAGAGTGGCCAGAAAAACTGCTTCCCATCAAGCCAGGTTCCAAGTGAGGGGGAAAAAACCTCCTCCTGCTAATTTTTGACCTAATAATTCACCAGGAGAGAAGTTTTGAAAAGGAGAGAAAGAGAGACATTTGAAATCAAAATGTTGATTTGACCGTGAGCTAATGCAAAGGCTTCACCCCAGGGGTTGATCTGCTCAGGCAGGTACGTTTGGGTATCTGGGAAGATTTGAGCTTCACAAATAAACTCCATTTGTGATATAATGGGAATAAGAGCTCTTGAACATTAAACAATCCAGCCTTGAAGAGAAGGCAGCATTTAACAGCACCTTCACTTTTGTTTTGCTGAACGTTGGTCTTAGCCTGATGTGTTTTATAACCTTTAAAAAAATAAAAAAAAAGAAGGAAATTGCCCTAATGGAGCCAAGAAAGCAAAATCCCTTGATAATCTGTAGCTAAGTTAGTGCTCCAACATCTTTGTACATGAGTCAGAAAGGAAAAGTTGTGGACAGGGCTCAGACTACAATGCCAGATCTGCGGCAGCATGAATCCTTCCAAAAATGGTCTAAAAGACATAAATCTGTATATATGGACATAAATCTCTATATACCCTTCCAGTACCTAAAGGGGGCCTTCCAGTCTCTAGAGGGAGGCTACAGGAGAGATGGGGAGGGACTCTTGATCAGGGAAGGGAGCCATAGGAGGAGGGGGAATGGTTTTAAACTGAAAGAGGGGAGATTTAGATGAGGTATTAGGAAGAAATTCTTTGCTGTGAGGGTGGTGAGAGCCTGGCCCAGGTTGCCCAGAGAAGCTGTCGCTGCCCCATCCCTGGAGGGGTTCAAGGCCAGGCTGGACGAGGCCTTGAGCAACCTGGTCTGGTGGGAGGTGTCCCTGCCTACAGCAGGTGTTTGGAACTGGATGATCGTTACGTCCCTTCCAGCCTGAACCATTCTATGATCCTGTTTATTTATTTATGGTAGGTTGAGCTTGTGCCCCATGGCTCTGACCTGTGAATGGTGGAGGTAGGAGGAGGGAAAACGTGTGCTGACAGTACTGGAAAGTTATTGTTGGAGTAAATGTGAGGGTTTGAACACCCTTGAGATCTTCTGCAAGTACTCCTTGGTGAGCTGCTTTGAGTCACCGTCACTTCTGTGCCATGTGCCGTTCTCCCAGGCTATTCCCCAAAACTCCTCTTTTTGAAATTTTTATGTTGGTATCAGGTTGGCTTTTTTCCTTTAAAGTGCATTTCCACCCTGTATCGTTTGGCTCTGATCCATATTTAGGTAACGAGAGAGGTCGTTTTCCCTCTGATGAGGAAAATCATTTTAAATGTTTTTCTTCTAATAGGTTAGCAAGCGTTGAAATTGATGTAATGAAATAATGACAGGGGAGCATCTCCCTGTGAGTTTACTGCCGTGGTGAACAACATGCTCCTTGACAGGCTTCGGGTTTTTCTTCTGGGTTTGTTCCCTTGCACTCGCTCTTGAAGGTGTAGATTGGCCTCAAGGCCAAGGGGAGGGGAGACCTTATCAATGCCTACAAGTATCTCAAGAGAGGGTTGAAGGAGGAGGGAGCCAGACTCTTTTTACTGGTTCCCAGTGAGAGGACGAGGGGCAACGGGCACAAGTTGGAACATAAGAGGTTCCACTCAAATATGAGGAGAAACTTCTTCATGGTGAGGGTGACAGA
>NW_015091339.1:704465-727145 GCF_001431845.1 Calidris pugnax | reverse complement strand
GGATTGGAGCATCTCCCTGATGAGGAAAGGCTGAGAGAGCTGGGACTCTTTAGGCTGGAGAAGAGAAGGTTGAGGGGAGACCTTGTTAATGCTGACAAGGATCTAAAGGGTGGGTTGAAGGAGGATGGAGCTGGACTCTTTTCAGTGGTTCCCAGTGACAGGACGAGGGGCAACAGGCACAAGGTGGAACATGGGAAGTTCCATTCAATTATGAGGAAGAAGTTCTTTGGGGTGAGGGTGGCAGAGCCCTGGCACAGGCTGCCCAGGGAGGGTGTGGAGTCCCCTTCTCTAGAGATCTTCAAGCCCCACCTGGATGCAGTCCTGAGGGATGTGCTCTGGGCAACCCTGCTTTAGCAGGGGGGTTGGACTGGAGGATCTCTAGAAGGTCCCTTCCAACTCCAACAATTCCGTGATTCCATGTTAACATAGTATTTCACGTCTGAATTCTTTTCTGTTGTTTTCCGTGGCACTTTTGAATCCACAAAATGAAAAATATTATTAATCACCGTACTTCTAGTTAGACACTTGAAAATAACAATGACCCATTTGCCCAGAGGTATTAAATGCAAAATGTGCATGAGTTGGTGTGTTAGAGCTCTTATCCAAATTCATTCAAATCATTCATCTGAAAATAAAATTGTATGTGTTTTGGATCTTCCTAGAGTTACTTGAAGAACCGTTTCCCATCCTCTAAGTAGAAAATCTTTGGTTTTGCTGATTCTGTTGCCGTTGATACAATAGAACGTGGTTGCAGACCATCAGGGAAAGGTGTTGGGTCCCAGTGGGTGATGCAGGAAAATGGTGCTGTGGTGTGATAGTGGCACTTGGAGGCTCGTAGGGACGTAGGAAGAAACGTTTGGAGAAATTCATTCCCCGATTGAGACCCTACAATGGGATTTATTTTGCGCCTTGGACTTCCACTGACTTAAAAGCAATATTTTGACATTCAGATTCATTCCTTTTAATATTGCTTGGGATTTGGGGATTTTGATTTGATTCCTGGTTCTTCCCCATGAATTTGTGTACGGGATGTACTTGTTTTATGGTTTGTAAAGCCAATCACAACCTGCAGGAGCGTGCGTAGAAGCAGCCAGAACATCATCCAGATTTCATCTCTGGTGCTCAGTCTGAACTCTAGGAAGAGTGGTAAAGCAAATAATAATTATAGTAATAATAAAAATTCTCAGATTAGTAGGGCTTGGGGAGTAGCCACCTGCTTTAGAAAGACAGGTGAATTTTGTTGCTTTTGGGGATAGAAGAGTCTATACCACAACAGAGGTGTGGGTGTTGGGTAGGGTCCTCAAAGAGTGAACCAAAGGGCAGCCAAAGAGTGACCAACAGCCTGTGGCTTCCTAATTATCGTTGACTCTTGAAATCAGTGGACCATGCTACATTTAAGAAATGTCCCTGCTCAGAGCAACATCAAATACTTCTGGCCATGATGATGCTTTTTAGGCCTTGCTGTGAACCATCTGCCAATAACCCCTAGAGGGGATGAGGAACAGGGCTTACAGCCATCGTCACGCTGCAAAGCAGAGACTGCAGTCTGAAGTCTCCAAAAAAAACACCAAAAAAAGAGAGAAGAGAGAGAAAAGGTTAAGATTAAGCAGCTGATGCTCTGAAAATAAGAACCTGCTGTTCCATCAGGGAGGAATATCCATTACAAATGGACATGGGCTAGAAGGATCTACCCGCTGCTATGTGTAAACCAACGAATAGCTGGAGGGCGTGAGGGCTTACTTGGTCTTTTAGGTTCTTAAAAATAATTTGGCAACACTTGCACGGTTTGTCAAGTCAACAGAATCCCATTTAATTAAAATCAATTGCCTGTGTGGACATAAATGCATAGTGAAGTTCCTGTATCGCGGCCTCAAAACGTTAATACGGGCTGAGCATCTCTTAGTTGCATTTGGCACTATATTTCTCAGCTGGGCTGAAGAGTGGCCAGAAAAACTGCTTCCCATCAAGCCAGGTTCCAAGTGAGGGGGAAAAAACCTCCTCCTGCTAATTTTTGACCTAATAATTCACCAGGAGAGAAGTTTTGAAAAGGAGAGAAAGAGAGACATTTGAAATCAAAATGTTGATTTGACCGTGAGCTAATGCAAAGGCTTCACCCCAGGGGTTGATCTGCTCAGGCAGGTACGTTTGGGTATCTGGGAAGATTTGAGCTTCACAAATAAACTCCATTTGTGATATAATGGGAATAAGAGCTCTTGAACATTAAACAATCCAGCCTTGAAGAGAAGGCAGCATTTAACAGCACCTTCACTTTTGTTTTGCTGAACGTTGGTCTTAGCCTGATGTGTTTTATAACCTTTAAAAAAATAAAAAAAAAGAAGGAAATTGCCCTAATGGAGCCAAGAAAGCAAAATCCCTTGATAATCTGTAGCTAAGTTAGTGCTCCAACATCTTTGTACATGAGTCAGAAAGGAAAAGTTGTGGACAGGGCTCAGACTACAATGCCAGATCTGCGGCAGCATGAATCCTTCCAAAAATGGTCTAAAAGACATAAATCTGTATATATGGACATAAATCTCTATATACCCTTCCAGTACCTAAAAGGGGCCTTCCAATCTCTAGAGTAAATCTCTATATACCCTTCCAGTACCTAAAGGGGGCCTTCCAGTCTCTAGAGGGAGGCTACAGGAGAGATGGGGAGGGACTCTTGATCAGGGAAGGGAGCCATAGGAGGAGGGGGAATGGTTTTAAACTGAAAGAGGGGAGATTGAGATGAGATATTGGTAAGAACTTCTTTGCTGGGTGGGTGGTGAGAACCTGGCCCAGGTTGCCCAGAGAAGCTGTCGCTGCCCCATCCCTGGAGGGGTTCAAGGCCAGGCTGGACGAGGCCTTGAGCAACCTGGTCTGGTGGGAGGTGTCCCTGCCTACAGCAGGTGTTTGGAACTGGATGATCGTTACGTCCCTTCCAGCCTGAACCATTCTATGATCCTGTTTATTTATTTATGGTAGGTTGAGCTTGTGCCCCATGGCTCTGACCTGTGAATGGTGGAGGTAGGAGGAGGGAAAACGTGTGCTGACAGTACTGGAAAGTTATTGTTGGAGTAAATGTGAGGGTTTGAACACCCTTGAGATCTTCTGCAAGTACTCCTTGGTGAGCTGCTTTGAGTCACCGTCACTTCTGTGCCATGTGCCGTTCTCCCAGGCTATTCCCCAAAACTCCTCTTTTTGGTATTTTTATGTGGGTATCAGGTTGGCTTTTTTCCTTTAAAGTGCATTTCCACCCTGTATCGTTTGGCTCTGATCCATATTTAGGTAACGAGAGAGGTTGTTTTCCCTCTGATGAGGAAAATCATTTTAAATGTTTTTCTTCTAATAGGTTAGCAAGCGTTGAAATTGATGTAATGAAATAATGACAGGGGAGCATCTCCCTGTGAGTTTACTGCCGTGGTGAACAACATGCTCCTTGACAGGCTTCGGGTTTTTCTTCTGGGTTTGTTCCCTTGCACTCGCTCTTGAAGGTGTAGATTGGCCTCAAGGCCAAGGGGAGGGGAGACCTTATCAATGCCTACAAGTATCTCAAGAGAGGGTTGAAGGAGGAGGGAGCCAGACTCTTTTTACTGGTTCCCAGTGAGAGGACGAGGGGCAACGGGCACAAGTTGGAACATAAGAGGTTCCACTCAAATATGAGGAGAAACTTCTTCATGGTGAGGGTGACAGAACCCTGGAACAGGCTGCCCAGGGAGGTTGTGGAGTCCCCTTCCTTGGAGATTTTCAAGACCCGCCTGGATGCTCCTGAGTAACATGCTCTGACAAGCTCTAGGCAATCCTGCTTCAGCAGGGGAGTTGGACTAGATGATCTCTATGGTCCCTTCCAACTCTAAAATTCAGTGAAATTCAGTGAAATAACTCTTTAAGACCAGTCTATCTCCACTAGCTGGTACCATCCACACCAGCCTCAGCCACCATTATCAGATCTGCGCTTGACCACTCGCCTTTGCAGGGGGTGCCTCTTCCCTTCCCCTTTTCCTTCCCTAAACCCCCAGTGACTGGTTATAACGTGTAGCCATGACATCATTTAAGGTTATTTATAGATTAGTCCTTACTCCCCCTCTTTAGTTCCATCATTTCTTGAAGGTGTGGTGGTAGCACAAGGCTTCAAGAGAAGTTTGGATGAAGGTGGAGATGACCTAGCTGGCCAGTGGAGGGTTTTCCAGGCATAAGAAATCATAAAAATCCTGAAATAATTATACTGGAGAGAGATAAATGGCACATTCAAGATTAATGTTGGTGCTAGAGAAAGACACAACACAAAAGCAGGCAGTGGTGGTGTGGTTGTGAGGGAGCAGAGCATGTCTGGCCGAGGAAGCTGTTCAGTTCCCATCCCTACCACTGGTTTATTTTGTGCATCCAACTTTTGTAAGAGGCTACTAAAACTCAGCTCTGGATCCAGGTTGTGAGATTATCTTTTCTCTTTTTGTACTGCACTCAGGAGGAGCAGAAGGGAACTTGGGAAATAGCTGGAAAGTTCATGACACCGCGGGCAAGGAGCAGGTATTTACAGAGCAGCTTGACAGCTTGAGTTTGTCATACAAGCTCGGGTCAAAATCAACGTGTCTGAGGTTGGGTTTTTTTACATCTGATTCAAGGTGCTGACTTTGGGTTGCATGTATTTCCTCAGCAAAAAGGAGCTGATTTAATTTAGTTGATATTCTGACTGGTTTCATGGAGCCGGTCAATGTAGACAAGGTCTAACGTGGAAAAAAAAGAAAGTTGTGGGATAAGTTTGTGGATCTGTCCTTCAGTCTTCACTTTTGGAGGTTAACATCCACAGCCACTGGGGAGGAGTAGAGGAAAATTTCCAGAGGCAGGAGTGGAGATGGGCAGTGTTTGGGAGCTGGCAGCCTTCTGCAGGTGGACTTCCAATGAGAACATCCTCTCCAGAACGTGCCGTTAGTTGTCCCAGGGCTCTGCCCTGCCTCGTCTCCCACCTCGCTGAACACATTAGACAAGAATATGGGTCCACAACTGCTTGCTGGACCCATATCCTTGCAAGAATTAAACTTAAGGGTCATCTATTACAAGAGTTAGTTCATGTCCCTCAATTATTTTTTTCATTTAATTGCATAATGCAATTAATGAAAGGAGGAGCGGCCCATTTTAAGGCACCTTTATCATGGTAAAAATAGCAGTCAAGTTACAATTTAAAGTATTTGTCCCTTTTATGATCTGTTCTTTTTAGATAACTGTCCATATCTGTTCTCTCTCTGAGCTTTCCTATAGGTTTATGATCATATAAAGCCTCCAACGTCTTTCCTGGTTTATTTTTTGTGTATCACGCTCTTAGGAAAGCAAAATCAAAATAGAAGGAGCAGAGAAAACTTGAATACTGTAATTGCTTTTTGAATCAGTTTTAGCGAGCTGCTGTAGGAACAAAATGCATGAGCGTTTAAAAATATGTTTATGTTTCCAACTTATTGCAGAAAAATAGCTCAAATCTCTTTTCTGCTGTCTTCTAACATAGATATCCTTGGCACAGCAAATTATTAAACGGATGGTGGGAATATTTAGGTAAGGCCAGTGGAAATTGGTCAATAAAAGCGTGGTTTCTGCTGACCCTTTTGGGCCCTTTTGTGTATTTTGCTGTAAATGGATTAGCACCATTTTTCTTGGGTGACTTTTATAAATTGGTTCTGGGCGAGATATGCAGGGTCACAACACAGGGTGAGACCTTCACTTTCTTTATTCAGAGTTTACTCCGTGATCGCTCGCTGAATTTTCCTTAGCTAAGGAGGTCCCACAAAGGTAAACATCAGGATTTGTCCCATTTCTAGCATTCACAAGCAGCTTTGCATATCCCCGGCGTCGGGTGGTGGGAAGGGACATGTGTGTAGGTCATGGCCATAGGGCTACATGGTTCCTGGAACAGAGAGGAGAGGCTTGAAGATCATATGAGGAGCGGCTGAGGGAGTTGGGACTGTTTAGTATGAGGAAGAGGAGGCTGAGGGGAGACCTCATCACTCTCTACAACTACTTGAAAGGACACTGTAGAGAGGTTGGTGCTGGTCTCTTCTCACAGGTAATTAGTGACAGAATGAGAGGGAACGGCTTCAAGCTCCAACAGGGTAGGTTTAGATTGAACATTAGGAAGGAATTTTTCACAGAAAGAATGATAGGGCATTGGAACAGGCTGCCCAGGGAGGTGGTGGAGTCACCATCCCTGGATGTGTTTAAGGGCTGTTTAGATGCAGTGCTAAGGGGCATGGTGTAGGGGATGACTTTGTAGAGTAGGGTAGATGGTTGGACTCGATGATCCCAAGGGTCTCTTCCAACCTCAATGATTCTATGATTCTATGGTTTCAGTTTAGGGGAGAGCTGAGAAGGGACCGTATATTTGTGTAAGCGCCTGAAAAATTTCTTCATGGAAAGGGTTATCAAGCTTGGAAGAGGCTGCCCAGGGCAGCAGTGGAGTCACCATCCCTGGAGGTGATTTAAAAGCTGGGCAGACGTGGTGCTGAGGGACGTGGTTTAGTGGTGGACTTGGTGGTCTTAGGTTGATGGTTGGACTTGATGATCTTCAAGGTCCCTTCCAACCTGGACAATTCTATGATGTTGCCATTTGCGTCTTTCTTATGATAAGGAAATTCCAGAGGTGGCTCAAAAACTTTTGTGTTGAAGTTTTCCAAAGAAAAAACATTTTTACACACAAGCAAATCTTCAAGTGCCATAAGTGACATCTACTTTTAGGGGGTTATTAAATCGCTATTTTAAACCCCCCTTGGCAGAGTGAGCTGGAGATTCTTGGGGCTGGGTATTGGTACCCTGAGCAGTCAGGGACAGGGAAGATGCAGAGCTTCAACTCCTAAATTGGTATATACTGGGACAGCTTAGGGCTCAAACAATTGAAGATCATAGAATAGAATCATAGAATGGTTAGGGTTGGAAGGGACCTCAAAGATCATCTAGTTCCAACCCCCCTGCCATGGGCTGGGACACCTCCCACTAGAGCAGGTTGCTCAAGACCCCATCCAGCCTGGCCTTGAACACTTCCAGGGATGGAAGATCAGTAGCTCAGGTCTAAAGTGCGTTGGCAGATGAAGGTAAATGAGTCTGGGAGTGTGTTCTAAGGAAAGGTTTGCCCAAAGCACATCTATAAGTAATATTTTCACGAGCACTTGCATCCACATTCATTTAATGCGGGGATAATGAGATTTCTAGGTCTCCTATACATCCTGCACATTGTAGTCAAACACGTCAGCAAAAGAAGATTGAATACATTGGAGTTAGTGGGGCTACATTTTGGGTAACCCCAGAATGATGGAGGTGGGTTTTCAGAACTGTGTCGTTCGGAGTGTTTATTATTTAATGTGTTTATTCACACGTCGATAAAATTTAGGTGCAGCTGTTAGAAAACACTTGTTTTATGAAACTGTTGATGTTGGGTTTGTGTCAGGCAGAATAATGTTTTGTTTTCAGCTTTTCTGATTTTGTTAGAAACAAACAAGTTTTAAAAAGCATCTGATGTGGGTTCTGTTTACATTTCTCCTGAGTATTTATTGCTCTGCTCCGGGGTTCAAGTAATTTGACAGAAGGAGCAGCTGGGAGTTCTCACTAGGGGTAGGATAGCCACTTATCTCCAAGGGGGACCCAATATCGCCCAAGGAGCCTTCGGAGCTTATTCAGGAAGACTTTGGGGGACACAAAAACACCTTCTGGCTTCTTGGAGCAGATTTGACATCGCTGAGAAGCTGGCTGAGAGCCTGGCCAGTGCAGGACTATGCCCTAGGAATGAAATGACCCACCTGCCTGCCGACCCGTGTCCGCCGCTGGCATGGGGTAATGAGAAAGATTAAAAAAAAAGAATCTGGCAAGCTGTAATTCTATCGTGTTGATACTTCTGGGCTTTTTTTGTCCTTTCTTTCTTCATCTTTTAGAAAGTCGACTTGGCCAGGGGTGTCTCCTGCAGCAGTGATGTCTACCCAATATAATCTAAATGCAGCAGAGCTTCCTTGTGGTCGATCTCACATTTTCTATCACACAGATGTTTTCCAGAAAAAAAAATGTGCTTTATTTCCTTGTGGTCGATCTCACATTTTCTATCATACAGATGTTTTCCAGAAAAAAATGTGCTTTACATTCTCTTATATTACCTCCTGTGAATTTTAAAATTATGTATCATTTATGACACTGCACGTTGGGCTTGTATCTTCTGAAAGCTCTAAAAAACACGTAGCAGCAAATTAAAGTTACATGGCTGAGCAAGTTACTGCCCCCAGCCATCTGCCCCATCCTTTTGGTGGTTGTTGCTGGAAAGGTGAGAATTTCTGATCCGCTTGTGAATAGGTCACTGAAAACCTCTAGTTTTCATGATATTTTCAAGGAAACTCTGATCTCAGTTTACCTTAATGTGGAGTGCTTTGAAGGTTTGGGAGAAGATTCGCAGGTGGGTAAGATATCCCTAGATCACACTGTCAAGTTGAGTGGAGGAAATGGCTTGTACATTCTCTTATATTACCTCCTGTGAATTTTAAAATTATGTATCATTTATGACACTGCACGTTGGGCTTGTACCTTCTGAAAGCTCTAAAAAACACGTAGCAGCAAATTAAAGTTACATGGCTGAGCAAGTTACTGCCCCCAGCCATCTGCCCCATCCTTTTGGTGGTTGTTGCTGGAAAGGTGAGAATTTCTGATCCGCTTGTGAATAGGTCACTGAAAACCTCTAGTTTTCATGATATTTTCAAGGAAACTCTGATCTCAGTTTACCTTAATGTGGAGTGCTTTGAAGGTTTGGGAGAAGATTCGCAGGTGGGTAAGATATCCCTAGATCACACTGTCAAGTTGAGTGGAGGAAATGGCTTGTCCATCTGATTTTAATCCATCACCTCATCTCTCTGAGCCCTTGAAGACTTTGAGATCTTCACTCCAACAGGCCATTGGTGGGAGAAGGATACTTAGCTCCTCAGAAAAGCAGGGCTACTGTATATCCCATCTTGAAGGTTGTCAGATCTGTGTCCTCCTGCTCTCTCTTCTTCAGCCCCTGAGCTTTTTTAAAAGGTGATATTTTAATCTGGCCCCATGGCTTGGACAGCAGGTCTATTTGTGTGGCAAATGTGGTGCTGTAAAGATGTTGTCTACACTTTGGCTCTGTTCTAGAAGTAGAAATTTGGGGAAGGTCAGAGCTACCATAAGAAGACTCACCCAATCTTCCCTTCCATCTTGGGAATCATAGAATCACAGAATTGTTCAGGCTGGAAGGGACCTTAAAGATCATCCAGTTCCAACTCCCTGCCATGGGCCATGGGTGGGACACCTCCCACCAGACCAGGTTGCTCAAAGCCGCATCCAACCTGGCCTTGAACCCCTCCAGGGATGGGGCAGCCACAGCTTCTCTGGGCAACCTGGGCCAGTGTCTCACTCCCCCAGAGTAAAGAATTTCTTCCTAATATCTCATCTCAATCTCCCCTCTTTCAGTTCAAAACCATTACCCCTCCTCCTATGTCTCCCCTCCCTGATCAAGAGTCCCTCCCCATCTCTCCTGTAGGCCCCCATCAGGTACTGGAAGGCCGTTATAAGGTTTTAATGGTCAGCAAGTGCTGTTGGAGCCTGCTGTAAAAAAACGAATAAGTAAAATAGACTATGGGAAACCTTCCCTATTTATTAGGCTTCATCATGGTCTCAGATAGTTCAGCTCGATCCCTAAACACTGCGTGCAATATCCGTTCCAAATCACATTTAGTCTGACAGCTCTGGATTGCCTTGATGGATGAGTAATCGGTCAGGCCCGTTGTGAAGGCCTCAAAACCCGTGTCTCCCCAGTACCTCCCATCGCCGAATCTAATCACGCGCTCCCGTGTAAGTGAATTCTAAGCTCTCATTACGCGTCAAATCAAAACTATTTGCTTGTTTCGGTTTTGAATTTGCCAGTAATTAATTTAGAGCCTGGCAAGGTGTGAAAGTAGGTCTGATTTTTTTCCCCTCTAGGATGGATTTAGAAGCAGAGCGCTGAGGGACCTCTTGGGTCATGAAGTCCCGGTCCCTGCCATCAGATGCGCAGTATCGTATAATCTGCTTTTCATAAACGTATTAAGTCTATCTTCAAAGCAGCCAGCCTTTCATTCCCCATGGTTCCTGGTGAAGGATATGTAGAGTTATATTGCTTTAGTGCTTCGCTGTTCCTCTGATTTCAAGCAGTAATAATACTCCAGGCTGTTTATCAGTGCCCACTCATGCAGGCTGATGAACTTGCTCCACTTGAACTTCGCCGTCTCTCCCTTGGGGCTGGGGTGGTGTAGGCAACTTGGAGTCATTTGTAAATGCATCTGCTCAGAGCTACTCAGTCTTTTCTGCAGCTCAGTAATGAGTAAATGAACACAAAATTTGATACAGGGACTTGAGACAATCTTCTTCAATTGCAAAGGGGCCATTTTCAGTGGCAGGACTCATAGAAACATAGAGTCATGGAATAGATTGGGTTGGAAGGGACCTTTAAAGTCCACCCTCCCTGCCATGAGCAGGGGCGTCTTCACCTACATCGGGTTGCTCAGAGTCCCATCCAACCTGGCCTGCAATGGGATATTGACTACCTCTCTGGGCAACCTAGGCCAATGTTTCACCACACGCAGCATAAAATATTTCTCTTGCTCTGGGACTTAATTTTAGTAATCTTTTTCTTAAGGAGTGGACCAAGGAAACCTTTCCAGAAGCCTACATTTATTTAACAGAAAGCTGAGCTGTTGTTCAAAGGACTCAGGCTTATTATAAGCTATTTCTAACTTCTTGCTCACAAAATGTGGTCTTGGCAACCAAGTTTTGGGAGGACTTCCAGATTCAGTAGTAAGGAGTGTTTTCTTTCTGTGATAACTGATATTCAGGATCACCTTGAGTACTCAGCCTCAGCTACTTTTCTTCCTCAGGGTCTATCTGAAAACACTCTCCAGCTTTGAATTCCTCAAGCTGAAGGTGTGTCGGTGAGGTGACTCGTGGATGAGTGGGACATGGGAGTGAGGAAGAGATTTATCTGTCACAGGGTGATGGATGTGCTGTGTATGTTCTCCTTCTGCCAGGTCTAATCTTCCAGGCTTTGGCTTCTCTTGACATGGAAATTGCAAAATTGCCATTGTAGGTTTAGGTTCTGTTTCTTGTAATATGAAGCTTGGCCTGACTGCTCTTATGATTGGATATTTCAGGAAAATTTCCTCCCTTTTTCAGACAAAGTGCTCTACAGCAACAGGCAGTGATTCTGCTGAGAGAAGGAAGCATGTGAATACAGTTTGGCCAAAAAAAGTATATTTCTCAAAGATATTTAGTCCGCTCTTTAGTTGGGAAAATTCCTTTTGGAGGGATTATATAGCCACATTGACTAGGGACTTAATTTTAGTAATCTTTTTCTTAGGGAGTGGACCAAGGAAACCTTTCCAGAAGCCTACATCAGAAAGTTGAGGTGTTTTCTCCCTTGGGGCTGGGGTGGTGTAGGCAACTTGGAGTCATTTGTAAATGCATCTGCTCAGAGCTACTCAGTCTTTTCTGCAGCTCAGTAATGAGTAAATGAACACAAAATTTGATACAGGGACTTGAGACAATCTTCTTCAATTGCAAAGGGGCCATTTTCAGTGGCAGGACTCATAGAAACATAGAGTCATGGAATAGATTGGGTTGGAAGGGACCTTTAAAGTCCACCCTCCCTGCCATGAGCAGGGGCGTCTTCACCTACATCGGGTTGCTCAGAGTCCCATCCAACCTGGCCTGCAATGGGATATTGACTACCTCTCTGGGCAACCTAGGCCAATGTTTCACCACACGCAGCATAAAATATTTCTCTTGCTCTGGGACTTAATTTTAGTAATCTTTTTCTTAAGGAGTGGACCAAGGAAACCTTTCCAGAAGCCTACATTTATTTAACAGAAAGCTGAGCTGTTGTTCAAAGGACTCAGGCTTATTATAAGCTATTTCTAACTTCTTGCTCACAAAATGTGGTCTTGGCAACCAAGTTTTGGGAGGACTTCCAGATTCAGTAGTAAGGAGTGTTTTCTTTCTGTGATAACTGATATTCAGGATCACCTTGAGTACTCAGCCTCAGCTACTTTTCTTCCTCAGGGTCTATCTGAAAACACTCTCCAGCTTTGAATTCCTCAAGCTGAAGGTGTGTCGGTGAGGTGACTCGTGGATGAGTGGGACATGGGAGTGAGGAAGAGATTTATCTGTCACAGGGTGATGGATGTGCTGTGTATGTTCTCCTTCTGCCAGGTCTAATCTTCCAGGCTTTGGCTTCTCTTGACATGGAAATTGCAAAATTGCCATTGTAGGTTTAGGTTCTGTTTCTTGTAATATGAAGCTTGGCCTGACTGCTCTTATGATTGGATATTTCAGGAAAATTTCCTCCCTTTTTCAGACAAAGTGCTCTACAGCAACAGGCAGTGATTCTGCTGAGAGAAGGAAGCATGTGAATACAGTTTGGCCAAAAAAAGTATATTTCTCAAAGATATTTAGTCCGCTCTTTAGTTGGGAAAATTCCTTTTGGAGGGATTATATAGCCACATTGACTAGCCTGCTTCATGCTGCTTGAGTAGAAGATGCATAAATATGGATTGACCCCGTGCAGCAGTGATGCATCTCCCTGTTTAAGCACTGAATATCTAAAATGAGTCTTTGCTCTCCAGAAATTCCTTTTTTTTTTGCCTGGTGGCAGTCCCAACACATCTGACTGCTCCTGTACAAACTCCAAATGGGGTGACTGTCCCATTTCTTCAAAACTTTCACTGTCTCGGAACATCTGGTTCATTTTCTGAGGCATCCTGCATCCTATGAGGATTGACATGTAGGTTTGCCATTGTAGGTTTAGGTTCTGTTTCTTGTAATATGAAGTTTGGCCCGACTGCTCTTACGGTTGGGTATTTCAGGAAAATTTCCTCCCTTTTTCAGACAAAGTGCTCTACAGCAACAGGCAGTGATTCTGCTGAGAGAAGGAAGCATGTGAATACAGTTTGGCCAAAAAAGTATATTTCTCAAAGATATTTAGTCTGCTCTTTAGTTGGGGAGAGTTAAGGAAATTCCTTTTGGGGGGATTATATAGCCACATTGATCAACCTGCTTCATGCTGCTTGAGTAGAAGATGCATAGATGTGGATTGACCCCGTGCGGCAGTGATGCATCTCCCTGTTTAAGCAATTAATATCTAAAATGAGTCTTTGCTCTCCAGAAATTCCCATATTTTTTGCCTGGTGGCAGTCCAAACACATTTGACTGCTCCTGTACAAACACCAAACTTTCACTGCCTCAGAACATCTGATTCATGTTCCGAGGCATCCTGCATCCTATGAGGACAGGCTGGGAGAGTTGGGGAAGTTCAGCCTGGAGAAGAGAAGGCTCCAGGGAGACCTTAGAGCCCCTTCCAGGCCCTCAAGGGAGGCATCCTGCATCCTATGAGGATGGGAGAGTTGGGGAAGTTCAGCCTGGAGAAGAGAAGGATCCAGGGAGACCTTAGAGCCCCTTTCAGTCCCTAAATGTGGGCCTACAGGAGAGATGGGGAGGGACTCTTGATCAGGGAGGAGAGACATAGGATGAGGGGGAATGGTTTTACACTGAAAGAGGGGAGATTGAGATGAGATATTGGGAATAAATTCTTTGGTGTGAGGGTGGTGAGACGCTGGAACAGGTTGCCCAGAGAAGCTGTGGCTGCCCCATCCCTGGAGGGGTTCAAGGCCAGGTTGGAGGGGGCTTTGAGCAACCTGGTCTGGTGGGAAGTGTTCCTGCCCAGGGCAGGGGTTTGGAACTGGATGATCTTTAAGGTCCCTTCCAACCTGAACCATTGTATGATTCATGTCCCCATCAGACCCAGCCAGATAAGAAGAAAAATGTTTCTCCTACACAGGAACAAAACAGAAAGCCAAGCAAGCAATAGCTGTGTAGTAGCCTGGTAGTAACTGAGATATTTTAATTTGCTCCTTCTACGTGGAGCTGAATCAAACCCACTGCCATTAATTGCAACCATGTCTTGATGCGGGATGCAAATTGCTCCTCCTCTCTGTTTGCATTCCCAGCACTTCTCCTGGAGGCATGGAGTGATCTTGAGTGCCACCTGGCTTCCCCGGAAGGCCTGCATTTCATCTGGTTGGCTTGTCAGGAATATCGCTCCTTGTAAGCAGCACGGCATTGCCAGGGAGATCTTGCAAATATGACAACATTGGAGAGACAAATTATCTCCATTCGGAGTTAATTTCTGTTTCCCAGCAGGGCTCCGCTGTGACCCTGCTGGGCTTGGAAATGCTGCTGTTTGGTTAATAGATGAATGTTTTGTGGATGACTGTGTCTGTGCTCTGCTGGTGCCAAGTTTTGGCTTCCTCTGCTCCTTCTCCTTTCTCACTTGCAGCCAACATTGGAAGGCCTAAATGGATTTATTCACAGGACGATAACTTGACTGTCATTAGCATGGGGAAAATAATGTACGAGCAAGCGATAAAACAAAATGCTCATTCTCTGCCATCCATAACTGCCTGGGAGGTCTCTTAAAGATGTACTGTAGGGAGCCATCTGCTCGGAAGGGGAGATGGGACTGTCAGGAAATGATACACAAGTTAGAGATGGGAAGGGAAGATCTATAGTATCATCCAGACCATTTGCTGAGCGGGACTTGCTCATTACTGCTCTGCCCGCTCCGGCTGGGAATTGAACAATGGCATCTCCGCTGTTATTAGACATCTCTCCTAATGAGCTGACCCAGTGGGTCTTTCATTTCCCAATTTCATCTTTTTTTTTTTTTTTTTTTTTTTTTCCCCCCTTCCTAGAATGTGATTTTGGGGAAAAGACCACTTCTTTTTCACTGCCCTTTGGCTGTGTTTGGGAAGCGGGATTTTGCGGATGCGCGGGGCTCCGCGTTGCTTTGCTACGACGGAATTCCCGAGTTATGAGCAGATGGTTGCTAAACTGCTGAGTAGTTCATTTAGTTCTTCTTGCTCCTTGCAGGGAGCTCTAAAGAGTAGAAATATTCATCACGTAGCGTGGGAAACCGTGAAGTGCAACAGAATACTCTTTTGCTCCGAGTTTGGTTTGGATTTTTTGGATTAATTTAGAGGTCCGTAGACAGCCTGTGATAAAATACCATAGAAACATAGCTGAGGTCTCATCAGCCTGGGTATCGAGGTTGTGAAAGGGGGCAGAGGACAAAGTTGGGTGAAGTAAGGGTTCCCCTGACAGGTGTGATTCAGGGTTTATCTGTAGGAGCGTTCCTCAACGCGTGACGTTTGAATTTACAGCGCCGGGCAAAGAGTGCAGCTGGCTCCTGACATAAATATTTATCGCAGAGCTTGGCCCCCGTCCAGACCTTGTTTGATGTTGAAGGGTGTTATGAGACTCTATGAGAGGTTTTCTTTTTCCATCCCTCCCCATGGGATGGTGAAAGTTATCTTTGGTGGTAGCTGTGCCCTGTCTATCAGGTTCTCTGCATACATCCAGGTGATCCTACTTCCACTACCAGTTAAGCTGGTGTGGCCAACCTTTCCTACTGGAGATGGTCAGGCTGAAAGGGAAAGTGCCCTGCATGCTAATGGCATTTTCCAAATTCCTCACTGCTTCCCAAAAAGTGTGGTACCTGAATACAGCTTTCTTGGTTTCCATCTTCACACCATGGCTCGCGTTCGGAAGCATCCTGCTTCAGAAATGGTCCCACACTTGGACCTGTCATCAGGTGGGGTCTGAGCCAAGAAGAGACAAGTTGCTTTGTTCAAGCAGGAGAAAATAGTGGTTTAATAATGTTTAAATTTTACGCCCAGTCCATGAGTCTCATTGTAATTGCTACTTCTCTTTGCAAGAATCAAAGGCTGGTGTTGTCTCTTCTCCCATCTCCTGAGCAGAAGAGTTTGTCAGACCTGAATCTCCAGGGGTTTTAAGTGGTCACTCAGTTTTGATTAATGTAATGTTAATACGAGCTGTCGGATACTTGGAGCGAGCTGCTCACAATCTCCACGCATGAGGAACTTCAAAATAATCCTTTGGGGACATCCAGGGACAGAACTGTGATCTCTTTAGTCTTTGATGTGGAGAACACAAGGCTTAATTTATTGAATACATCACAAGTGATACCATCACGTGCAACATATGAGTTTTCTTTGCTCTGTGCTTTTTGTGCTTAACGCTACGTCATCCCTGTTGGGCTGGTGCTGGACTCCAGGGCTGTATGAGGGTACCCTCAGTCACCCTTAAATTGATCAACTCGTTCCCTGAGAGTAAATGCAGAAATTAAACAAAGAGAATAAATGAAACTACAGAGCTTTCAATCCCTCTGCTTCCTCTCTGCAGGAGAAGAGAAGGAGGAGCAGAGAAAGCTGTTCTGAGAAGATCTCAACTCTACTAAGATTATGTCTGGAGGCAGTTGGAAGGCATTTTTTTTCTGGCTTTTATTGTGATTTCTCTGTAACAGCAATCTATTTGGCTGAAATCCTTTGGAAGCAAAGGAAATAGGAGCTGGGGAGTCCGACATCTCTCTCTTCCCCCAAACTCTAATGCAATATGACATCCAAGTTCAAGTCCTTCTGCTGATTGAATGGTCTAAGAGACAAAATAAGCTCCTTCTATTGGTTTCCTAATCACTGAGACAGGCAGAGATCAGTTTTGCCTATAAATACACATTTCAGCGTGGGTCTGTTCTAGTGGAAATGTGGAAAATGTCTTGATTGTGTCCATTCTATTGGTGGGAACCTAAATTAGAAACATCAGAAGTTGCTGTGAAACCAAATTGTCATCCTCCAGCCGTCTCTAGCAGTCTCTGTGCGCATTGGGATGTAGCTTCCCCTTATAAATATGGGGGTTTTTTCTTTAAAATGAAGCCCTGCAGAATCCAGTAGCTGCAACTGGCGGGCAGCTCTCTGGGAGCTGGTGGCTTTTGATGTTGCCCATCAATCAGAGCTGTCAATGGGGATGTCCAGCCCTGCCAGCACAGGGCTACGTGTGGCAAAAAGTTCTCAACAAAACCGATGTAGTAAGAGTTTTTGCAAAAAAAACAGTCTGAGTCACAGAAATCCATCTCAAGGTAGTTGCTGGCAGGTGACCTTTAAAAACATTCTGGAATATTTGAGATTTCTCTTCTGTACTCTCTAGTTCCAGCATTTAGAAAAGAATCATGTACAGATGAACCTCAAACTATTGTTTAGGGGGGAAAAAGGCTTTTTTAACTAGTTGTGGGGACTTAAACAAGGCTGGGTTGGGTCTGCTGTTTCTTACAGCTGCCTCTGGAAAAAGGAAACATATACCATCCCTGTGATTTAACTGCATTTTCACCTGTGCTGGCTTAGAATCATAGAATCATAGAATCATTCAGGTTGGAAGAGACCCTTGGGATCATCGAGTCCAACCATCTACCCTACTCTACATAGTCCTCCAGCACCACATCGAAATGACTCTTAAACACATCCAGGGATGGTGGCCCAACCACCTCCCTGGGCAGCCTATTCCAATGCCTGACTACTGCTCTTATAAAGTCAAACTCTTATAAATCAATGCTCTTATAAAGTCAACCTATAGAAAACAAAGCAATAAATTTAACTGCCAATTTCAATATACCTTTGGATGTCTCAGTAGGAGTTGAATCCATTGGAAGTTGGTAGGTGGACGCTCCTGTAGGGACTTTGCACTCTCCTCTGGTTTCCCAAGGATTGCTTTGGAAAAGAAAAAGCTGTTAATCAAATTAATTATCGTTGAGTTTATGAAGAGTTAGGCAGAAATGTGAATTGCAGTGCTGTAAGATGAGGTTTGAGTGACCTATGTCTTTCAGGTTTCACCCTATATTGGGTGTTACCTTCTGGAAACCCACTTGTGACATTGTTCTTATCACTCTACGTTGTAATTTAATCCTGGCTTTTAGACACTTATTCCATACAGATGAACCTCAAACTATTGTTTAGGGGAAAAAAGGCTTTTTTAACTAGTTGTGGGTACTTAAACAAGGCTGAGTTGGGTCTGCTGGTTTTTACAGCTGCCTCTGGAAAAAGGAAATATATACCATCCCTGTGACTTAACTGCATTTTCACCTGTTACAGATGAACCTCAAACTATTGTTTAGGGGGGAAAAAGGCTTTTTTAACTAGTTGTGGGGACTTAAACAAGGCTGGGTTGGGTCTGCTGTTTCTTACAGCTGCCTCTGGAAAAAGGAAACATATACCATCCCTGTGATTTAACTGCATTTTCACCTGTGCTGGCTTAGAATCATAGAATCATAGAATCATTCAGGTTGGAAGAGACCCTTGGGATCATCGAGTCCAACCATCTACCCTACTCTACATAGTCCTCCAGCACCACATCGAAATGACTCTTAAACACATCCAGGGATGGTGGCCCAACCACCTCCCTGGGCAGCCTATTCCAATGCCTGACTACTGCTCTTATAAAGTCAAACTCTTATAAATCAATGCTCTTATAAAGTCAACCTATAGAAAACAAAGCAATAAATTTAACTGCCAATTTCAATATACCTTTGGATGTCTCAGTAGGAGTTGAATCCATTGCAAGTTGGTAGGTGGACGCTCCTGTAGGGACTTTGCACTCTCCTCTGGTTTCCCAAGGATTGCTTTGGAAAAGAAAAAGCTGTTAATCAAATTAATTATCGTTGAGTTTATGAAGAGTTAGGCAGAAATGTGAATTGCAGTGCTGTAAGATGAGGTTTGAGTGACCTATGTCTTTCAGGTTTCACCCTATATTGGGTGTTACCTTCTGGAAACCCACTTGTGACATTGTTCTTATCACTCTACGTTGTAATTTAATCCTGGCTTTTAGACACTTATTCCAAAAATCTGACAAATGGTCTTGTAATTTCTGGTAAATGACCTTTTTCTGATTCCAGAAACATACCCTGGGTTCGCTTTTAAGAGCTCGGCCTGGGTTAAGTGTTCAGAAGCCTTTACATGCAATTCACGTATTTATCTGGCCATTTTTATTTCTTTTGCATTTTCATTGATTCTTGTTGAATTCAGCTCATAGTTACAATCTTTGCATTGGTGTCCACGTGGACGCCATATGTCCAGGGGCACAATATCATCCTTTTTTTAGGGCCTCAGTCCTTCTAAGCCATTCTCCATCTATTATTTCCAGTTGCTTTTGTTTCTGCATCAGGCAGCTGCCCTTGTTGTGGTCGCTGTGTCTTCCAGGAGCATCTCTCCTCTACACGGAGCATGCGTATGCCCTCTTCCTAGCAAGAAATTTTTAATAAGTAAGGACTCTTTAAGTGCTGGGGCTCCAAGACTGAAGAAAATAGACCTCAGAAACATACAGTATTCATAAAAATAATAAAGATGGGTCTTATTCTCCAAACTGGGCTAGCCGTATGAAAACGTTTATTAAAAAACGAGGTTCACTCTGCTTCCAGAATGGATGGCCTGCTTCTGAGCATCATTAATTTAATGGCCCGCCATCAATTTGTATCACGTTGCAGGCTGCTAATGATTTTCTAGAGCAGATATTACAAAAGGAGAAAGGAACCTGCTACTCAGCGCCTGGGAAATAAACCGTCGCCTTGCCACGAGTTTACCTGTAATTGGGAGAGTTGTGTAAAATCCTAAGAAGAGCCACTTGTGGGATTATTTGGCGGGGGAGGGGGGGGCTGAAAATGTCAGGGATGAGCTTTTCAGCTCCTGTGGTACAAACCGTGCTTGAAATAACTGGATGTTATTCCTTTTCATTGCAGCCTTGCGCAAACGTATATTGATTAATAAAGGCAGAGCGTGGCCTGTGCCTGGCACTTTTGAGTGATAAACAGTTATGCAGCAGTAAAGAGGGTATATTAAAGGGTAAGAGCTAATGACTTTTCTTGTGTGTGTAACACATTAAAACCAGCATGAAGCTACAGCTATTTTATCATGCTGCTAATGTCCCTGACAACATTCACTTGGTGGGAGTGAATGAATGGAAATCCATTTAGAGAAGTAAATTAAAATACCTTAAAAAATGCCTTTAATAATAGCTACAGAACTCAGCAGGATCAGAGAAGTGAGAGATACAAAAGACCTATTAAGTTATCCAGTCCATCTCCCTGCCAAGGCAGCAGTATTCCTTATTATGCAGTTACTACTGTATCAGTCAGGGAAGATTTAAATGTCTCAAGTGCCAGAGCCTCTGATGGGAGAGTAATCTACAGGCTGGAAGATTGGACTGTCACAAACTTTCCCTTGTGGGCAACCTAATTTTTCCTTCCCTGCTCGTCTCCTGCCCTGCACATGTGGCTGTATCTTCTAGACCCTAAATGGAGCCTACAGGAGAGATGAGGAGGGACTCTTGATCAGGGAGTGAAGCCATAGGATGAGGGGTAATGCTTTTAGGCTGAAACAGGGGAGATTAGGTAATTTTTCCTTCCCTGCTCGTCTCCTGCCCTGCACATGTGGCTGTATCTTCTAGACCCTAAATGGAGCCTACAGGAGAGATGGGGAGGGATTCTTGATCAGGGAGTGGAGCCATAGGACAGGGGGTAATGCTTTTAGACTGAAACAGGGGAGATTGGGTGAAATCTCATGAAGAAATTCTTTGCTGTGAGGGTGGTGAGACCCTGGAACTGGTTCCCCAGAGAAGCTATGGCTGCACCATCCCTGGAGGGGTTCAAGGCCAGGCTGGATGGGGCTTGGAGCAACCTGGTCTGGTGGGAGGTGTCCCTGTCCATGGCAGGGAGTTGGAACTCAATGTTCTTTATGGTCCCTTCCAACCCGAACCTTTCTATGATTCTATGGACCATCTCTAGCAGGATAGACCCACTGAATCCATTTTTTGGCGTGAATCCCTTTTTTTGGCAAGCTGGCAAGTTCCTGGGCCCTGACTAAGAATTGATGTGCTGGGAATTCCCATTTTCTGGGGAATTTGACAGATTTGATTAGTTGTGTCTTTTGGGAGGACAGATTTGCACAGAAGAAGAAAACGCCGCTGTTTTTAGGTATTTCTGTGTCAAAGCTTCTGGGATAGCAGAGTGGGTTCGTTTGGCTAGTTGTTTTTAGGCACACCTGGGGCACTTTTTGCCGTGGAATATATTTGAGCTCAAAATTAGAATAAATGCGTCTGATCTCCAGTATAATCAGCCCTAGAAGTTCACCCAGTAATTTCTGCATCAAATCCGTAACTCCCGTTTAAATGTAGCTTATCTTTCAGAAAAGCACCTGTGCCTGATTTAGAGCCTTGGAGAGGAGGAGAATCCAGCACACACCATTGCAAGCTGCTCGGGTGGTTAATTACCTTCACGGTTCAAAAACACGTAGCTCCTTTCTGCTCTGGTATGATCCAGCCTCAGGTCCCATCTGCTGGATCTCATTGTGGCAGGCTTAGGAGGCTTAAATCAAATAAATAAGGAAATTGAAAAATATCCTGATGTTATAGGTGTTCGGGAAGTCAAAAAAAAAAAGGGTTGTTTTTTTGTCTTCTTCTATGGAAATGTCTGAACAGGAGAGTGTCTTGATAACCATCAAGTCCAGTTCATCTGGGCTACGTAGGGCAGGCAGCTGAGCAGAGCCTTTCTCCTTGGGAAAAGCTTTTCATATGTAGTTATCTGGTCACATCGTTTTGTTCTTGATGGTGGCAAAATTGGTTTCTGGTGGGACAAATGAGCTGTAGCCTCGTAGGTGAGCGAGCATCAGTCTCCGGCGGTCACGAAGGGTAGTGAGGAAGAGCTGAATTGCAACCCAGGTGTTAAGTCCATGTTCTGTGTGACGTGAGAAAGCACGAAGGTAGTGATGCCGAATTTGCCCCAAAAGGCAAAATAGAAACTGCTCAGAGACTAAGTTTTCAAGTCCATAAGCAGGAGGTATTTATTAACAACGAGTTGGGGAACTCTCCAGGCCGCCCTGGACAAAGAGTTCCGTCGGTTAGCAATCAGTGCAGTTTTTTATACAAGTTTGAGTGTAGGTTACATCATCTTTACATGCATATTCATATCTTTACATGCATATTCATATATAGGCGGAGTCTTCCATTTTGGGGAGTCGTCTGGTGGGAGTTCCGGTGCCTTCGTCAGGGTGGGGGATCGTCTTGTGAGTCTTCCTCGGATTAAACTTCTGAACTCTTCCTAATTTGGGTAGCTTCTTGGTGTACTTGGCAAGGTCGGCGTGACCTTGGTTCATCCTAAAATTGCTGAAGCCACTACTTCATGTTCTGGTGTTCCTTCCTATCAACTCGTTCTGTTCTTTCAGACAATTTATTACCTTTGTGATTTGGTGAGATCTAGCAAATGTAGCCTGACTGACCACAAACGGGGCCTGCAACTACTCAGAGCTATGATAAGTGACAAGAGAGGAAGGCAGGAATGTAGGGAGTAGGCCTGAGACCAGCACAATGATGTCTTGAAGCAGCAAAACAGTATTGTCGACCTTGTTAGGAGATAGGGGATTCAAAGAAGGAACCCAGCTTACATTTTAACTCCTTATTTCTCAAAGACTGCTTCCTTTTGAGCGGTTTCAGTAGACGTTGGCCAATTCTGGGACTTAGTTTAATCAGAAGTTTTGGGGAAACCTCTCTAAGAGAACTTCTCCTTACTGTGAAGCACGATCTGGAGGAAAAACCTATCATCTCAAATTTGAATAAATAATGCGATGAAAAAGCCCATCCAGCAATACCCACAGTCCTCGTGCCTCCTCTCCAGCCTTCCCTGGCTGTGGAAAAATTGCAAAAAAGGCACGTGTGCTTTTAGACTGTGCGGGCTTTTGTTCAAATTGCGGAGGCGATGAGTATCACTTACCTTTTTTTCTTTTTTTTTTTTTTTTTTTTTTT
>NW_015091339.1:691905-703970 GCF_001431845.1 Calidris pugnax | reverse complement strand
TTTTTTTTTTTTTTTTTTTTTTGTTTAAAAACCATTGCAGAGCATACTTTGAAAATCCTGGTGGCACACTGCTCTTCCCGTGCTTTTAAATAGCTGTGATTGATTGCCACTTACTGGACTTGAGCAGGGTTGGCCGCCGTTAATGTCAATTTTGTGTAGAGCAGAGGCTCGTGCGTTCAAATCTTGGACGTTGCGAAATCCTAAATAATGAATATGGTGTTTAGAGGAAGAAAACAGCTCTTCTGCACGGTCAAAGGTAATGCAGTAATAAGCAGATTTTACGGTACGTGTTCTCCATTTTAAAAAAAAAAAAAAAAAGTAGATTTTGCTTGCTGTCAATATTCTAGTTCACTGGAGCAAGTGTTTTGTGGATCACACGGTGCCAGGTAGATAAGAGCTATCCAAGACCTTGTTTGTGCACTCATTTCATAGAATCATGGAATCACAGAATCATTCAGGTTGGAAAAGACCCTCGGGATCATCGAGTCCAACCACCAACCCTATTCTACAAAGTTCTCCCCTACACCGTATCCCCAACACCACATCGAAATGAGTCTTAAACACATCCAAGGATGGTGACTCGAACACCTCGCTGGGCAGCCTGGTCCAGTGTCTGACCACTCTTTCTGTGAAGAATTGTTTCCAAATGTCCAGTCAAAACCTACCCTGTTGCAGCCTGAAGCCATTCCCTCTTGTTCTGTTGCTAATTACCCGTGAGAAGAGACCAGCACCAACCTCTCTACAATGTCCTCTCGAGTAGAGAGTGATGAGGTCTCCCTTCACCCTCCTCTTCCTCAAACTAAACAGTCCCAGCTCCTTCAACTGCTCTTCATTGATTTGTTCTACAGGCCCTTCACCAGCTTTGTTGCCCTCCTCTGCACCCACTCCAGCACCTCCATATCTCTCTTGTATTGAGGTCCCCAAAATTGGACACAATACTCAAGTTGTGGCCTCACCAGTGGGGGGACAATCACCTCCCTGCTTCTGCTGGTCACACTATTTCTAATACAAGCCAGGAAGCCATTGGCTTTCTTGGCCACCTGGGCACACTGCTGGCTCATCTTTAGCTGCTCCAGCATCACATTTAGAGGTGAGAGAGAAATATGACCTATCCTGGGCTCCCGTTGCCATCCGTGAGGATGAAGGCACTCAGGACCTCCCGGAATAAAGCCCTTAAAAATTAAAATATCACCCGCAGCGAAGCAGGGAGAGTTATAGTTAAAAAAAAAACACCACCACCCCACCCTTGGAGTGAGGAGCATTTGAGAAGCAAAGTTGTAGTAGGATGTAGTATAACCATAGTAACGGGCAGGATTCTGCAGAACTGATACTGGAATAATGAGTTTTGCTGAAAAAAAAGAAAAAAATGCTGTATGGGAAAAGCAGGCTATCAGATTTGGCGACCATAAAAAAAGAGTTTTTGCATTTAAACACGCATTTGAATTGATACATACTAAAAACTCCAGCTCTTTGTAAAGGCCTGGATGTACCACGGAGGAAAACCAATTGAAAATCCTCCCTCCCCTTATCGCTCGGTGTGAAATAACCGCTAATCAGTAAAACAGACAATTTAGACTATCATCTTGCCTCTGATAGCTGAAATCGGGTGTTTTTTTTGACTTGTTTTCAGGGTTGTTTTTTTCTTCTGTCTTCGAGGGGGGGTCTTTAAGGTCCCTTCCAACTTAAACCATTCTATGATTCTATAATGTTACCAGATGCAATAAGTCCTTCTCCTTGGAGAAGGACTCTTTGCCAGGAAGTGTAATGATAGGACAAGGGGAAACGGTTTTAAATTGGAAGAAAAAAGATTCAGATTAGATCTCAGGAAGAAATTTTTTACTATGAGGGTGGTGAGACACTGGAACAGGTTGCCCAGAGAAGCTGTGGATGCCCCATCCCTGGAGGGGTTCAAGGCCAGGCTGGATGGGGCTTGGAGCAACCTGGTCTGGTGGGAGGTGTCCCTGCCCATGGCAGGGGAGTTGGAACTGGATGATCTTTGAGGTCCCTTCCAACCCAAATCATTCTATGATTCTATGAATCTATAACTGCAGTGCTGATATACTGAACTGGGGGTACAGGTTGGCTCCCCATGGTGATGATGGAGATGGAGCCAGCTCCCAGTTCTCCTGTCCATCCCATGCCCGCTCCCCGGGCCACAGGGCTTATGTTGGCTACTTTATAGACATCAACTAGCCTTAAGCAGCCAGTTCATTGCAATATTCAGGAGTAACTGGGTCCCCCAGCTCCTGCTTTTCAGTTTTGATTGATTTCCATCTCTAACTCTGCTTTACTGACAGGTAATATCATCTAACGAGATGGGAGACTAGTTTTTTCAGTGCCCTCGCAAGATGTTTGTTAAACTGCTGGAATCCGGGCAAAGGGAGTAAATGCATTTGTGTTTTTAATCTCCCTCTCCCGTTGCCCTTCGAGGCGCTGACAGCACTTGATATTTATCAGCTCACAAGGAGCCCGTCCGGGTATTTAAGCAGCTCGACTGGGAGGGAGGTGGCTGCAGAGCTCCGTTTCGCCCGCCTGCCGATTAACAAACCGTTATTAATTGACAGCAGAATAACCAAATTGCAACTGGCAGACTAATGCTGCGGGTCAGAGCACGGGGGCGGAGGGGGGCGAGACGGCAGGTGGGGGCACGGGATGAGGAGGGAGCTGGGGAAGGATGGGTTTCCTATTTTAGAGCTGATTGCCTTGGGTGTGATTTTTGGCCAAGCTCCCACAGCTGCTGAAATCCCCCCTTAGTCTCTGTAAATGTCCTAATAACATTAATCATAATATTAATGAATCGTAGAATGGAACAGCCCAGGCTGGAAGGGACCTCAAGAGATCATCTGGTCCAACTTCTAGTGGGAAAGGGAGCTGAGATGAGAATAGGCAGCACCCACTCCAGTTGCATCTTGAGACCTTTCAGTGGTGAGGACTTTACTGTGCCCCTGGGGAGGTTGTTCCAGCAAATTTTTGTAAAAATGTCTTTCCTATGTGTGTAAAAAATGTCTTTCTTATGTCAAGGTGAAACCTCTCCCAGTGCAACTTGTACTCGTTGCCCCTTGTCTTCTCCATATGGCTCCTTCTGAAGAGAGACCCTCCATCCTCTTTGCAGCTGCCCTTTAAGTACTGGTTAATGTCATAATGAAACTAATCCCAGATCCTTGATCCTGGACACCAGACCCTATATAGTATTTGGAGAATTGCACATTTTAATGCAGAATTCTGTATGCCAGGCCAATATCTAAGAGCACATCCAACTCAGTCCTCTCTCCACAACCCCATTGTATCTTATTGCATCTGGTAGCATTATAGAATCATAGAATGGTTTAAGTTGGAAGGGACCTTAAAGGTCATCTAGTTCCAACCCCCCTGCCATGGGCAAGGACACCTCCCACCAGACCAGGTTGCTCCAAGCCCCCTCCAACCTGGCCTTGAACCCCTCCAGGGATGGGGCAGCCACAGCTTCTCTGGGCAACCTGGGCCAGGCTCTCACCACCCTCACAGCAAACAATTTCTTTCTAGTATCTCACCTAAATCTCCCCTCTTTCAGTTTAAAACCGTTCTTCCTCGTCCTATGGCTCCCCTCCCTGTTCAAGAGTCCCTCCCCAGCTCTCCTGTAGCCCCCTTCAGGGACTGGAAGGCCATTATAAGGTCTCCTTGGAGCCTTCTCTGCTGCCTGCAGAGATTGGAGAGTTGGGGTGGGAATGGCCAACTCTATGATATGGAGAGTGACCCCAAAGGAGAATGAGGGAGGGTGAAGTTTTGAGGGAAAGAAGCTGAAATGGATCCTTGCTGGATGCTGTTTCCTTGGGATCTTGGTTAAAGAAGGGGATTTTCCTGGCATTTAGCTTTCCATAGTGCACGCCACGGGGTAGGGATGGCACCAGTGGGTCTCCTGAGCAAGGAGTCTCTCTCTGAGATCCTGTGTTATAGCTTTGCAAGATGCTTGAGCCCAACAGCAAGATGCCAGAAGATCACCCCATCCTTTGCTGGCCTTCAGATGGACCCAGAACCACTTTCACCACGTGCCCATCAGCTTTGTTGCCTCCATCCCAACCTCTACAAGTTCGTTTCTGCAACTCATCGCTGGGTGAGGGTTCAGCCAAGAGGGTACAACAAGAAAGCAACACCAGCCTTTCCAGCAGGAAAGGAGATGCTCCACAGTCTCCTAAACCACAACCACAGTTTCCAAGTACAGCCTTCCCCCCGAAGAGTAGTGCCCCAGTGTGGATCACTGGAGCCATCTGCTGAAAACATCTTCTCAGCGCCAGGAAAGGAGAATGAAGGACGCCTTGGAAAGGCAGATGCTGTGAATTTAACATTTTTTGGGGCAGCTGAGAAACTGTAATTAAAAGGAAAAAAAAAACACCAACAAGAAATTGCAGGAATAAATGTTGCACGTCAAGGTGTCAGTGTGAGGTGTAACCACTGATGTCCTTTGGAAGTGGTCCCAAACTTGGAGCTGTGGGTCAGCACTGAGCTTGAAGAGGTTTGAAAACCTTTCATCTCTCCTGCCCTGCTCTCAGTTACAGCTGTGCTCTGTACATTACTTTTAAAATTGTGGGGCGTCAGCAAAACTCCAGCTTAAAAATTAGATTAGGCTTTATTTATTTCTTCATTTAAGGCAGCCAGGTCCAGCACTCATCTGGTGCCTTCCTCTGCCAAGGCATCTCGAGGAGATTTTTAAGTGATGGGCAATAATATCCTAATAATTGACAACCTTTCCAGTGCCAAGGTCTCTTCCTCCATCTGCTGTGTTTTCAAGAGCCTGTCTCACAGTGAAGATGTCCCTGCACAGGTACATTCCCATCTTTACCTTCTTCCTCCAAGAAGATGGAGCAAGTGAACAGGTATGAGAGAAGCTGTGATTTCTCCAAAAGGGATGCCACTCAGAGGTACCTGGACGGGCTGAAGAGGTGGGCCTGTGTGAACCTCACGAAGTTCAACCAAGCCAAATGCAAGGTCCTGCACATGGGTCATAGCAATAATACACAAATACAGGTTGGGTGGAGAATGGATTGAGAGCAGACATGAGGAGGACTTGGGGTGTTGATGGACAAGAAGCTCAACATGAGTCAGCAATGTGTGCTGGCAGCACAGAAAGCCCCCTGCATCCTGGGCTGCATCAGAAGAAGTGTGGCCAGCAGGTCAAGGGAGGTGATTCTACCCCTCTGCTTCACGCTGGTGAGACCCCACCTGGAGCACTGCGTCCAGCTCTGGAGCCCTCAGCACAGGAAGGGCATGGACCTGTTGGAGCAGGGCCAGAGGAGGCCACAAAGATGATTGGAGAGTTGGACCCCCTCTGCTGTGAGGACAGGCTGAGAGAGTTGGGGGGGTTCAGCCTGGAGAAGAGAAGGCTCTGGAGAAACCTTATGGCAGCCTTCAAGTCCCTAAAGGGGACTTACAGGAGAGATGGGGACGGACTCTTGATCAGGGAGGGGAGCAGTAGGATAAGGGGTAATGGTTTTAAAATGAAAAAGGGGAGATTTAGATTAGATACTAGAAAGAACTTCTTTGCTCTGAGGGTGGTGAGAGCCTGGCCCAGGTTGCCCAGAGAAGCTGTGGCTGCCCCATCCCTGGAGGGGTTCAAGGCCAGGCTGGACGGGGCTTTCAGCAACCTGGTGTGGTGGGAGGTGTCCCTGCCCAGGGCAGGTGTTTGGAACTCGATGATCTTTAAGGTCCCTTCCAACTTAAACCATTCTATGATTCTATGATTCTGCAGAAAAAAAGCATTCAGAGTGTATTGTTCCTCTAATCTAGTGTTCCTCACCAAGAAGTTAGAGAAAACAGCATGACATATTGAAAACCTGAAGGTTTGTGTAGGCTTGACCTGTTGTTTTGAATTTATTCTGCGTGTTGGGGAATTGCTGGGAACCAGCTTTATTGTACAGAAACTGCGTTTTAAGGGAGCCTTAACAACATTCCTCCAGCTGCATTGATTTACATCGAGTGCCCTCTTGCTGTAGAGGAGGAATTGAGTCATTTTAGAAACTTTGGTGGGGTTGCACGAGACAATAATCCCAAAAGGATGAGTGGGGTGATACCTCTGGCTCTGCGTATTCTCCATCACCCTGGGCTGGTGGAAGCCAAATGGTCAGAGCACAAATTATCCCCACCCTGGGGCTGCTTTACGTTGTCTGAAGCTTCAGCACGACTGAGAATAAGGGTCGTATCTAGGAATAATGATAAATATTTGCAAAATACATTAAAGGTAAAACCCACGGTGTTAATAACGAGTGGAGCCGCTCGGTTTTATCCCATTACCCCGACAGTCGCTAATGGGCAGGAGGAAGACGTAAGAAGGAGTTTCTTTATATTTTTAGTAGCCTTAAGACTCCTTTGAAACCTTCACCCCGATGTAGGAGTAATGAATCACACCCTCGGCGTGGTGTTAGGATTCCGCACCACGCGGCGTTTTCGGGCGCGAGGAGACGAATATTGTTCGGTGGATGAGTTTCCTTGTTAGTGTGGGGTGGTTTCTTTCTTTTTTTTTTTTTTTTTTAAAAAAAAAAAAAAGTCTTCATTGAAGTGTCTTGCCATAAAATTATGCTTTGATCATATCCATTTGCCGTTAATGAATCCAGATGGGTTAGAGGCAACTGGATTGTAACTCTCTGATAAGACGTGCGCTGCCTTTCATTTCCTCGCGCGGAGTTTCAGAAGATCCTGCGCCGGCCCAGCTAACGAATCCAGCCATATTAATGTGGCCTAATGCATCCCTAATACATACCCTCCCCGGGGACACATGCAGATGTGTCAGGATTGCTTTGGAAAAGGTTAAAGTGTTACAGAAAAATGGCCATTACCTATCGGGGGACTGGCTCCTTTCATATGGTAATCGCCTTTTTTTTTTTTTTTTTTTTCCCCTGCCTTTTATTTTTTGAAATCGTGCAAGTGGCTTTGTATTTCCTTTAAATCAAAAGATCTTATTCTGAAAGCAAGCTATTGGCAGGAGCTGAGCTGTGATTTGAATGTTGTTGTACAGAGGAGAAAGCAAGTGGGAGAAACAACGTAGAAACTAGCAATACCTTCTCTTTTAACATACAGATCTTTGGATTTTTTAAGTTGTTTGCTCAAATGTTGAGTTACGTAAAGGAAAAGAAACGGGGCAGGTTTGAGACCAGGTTTAGTTCCTCTTGGTGGTGTTCCACGTCCAACCCATTTTTTTGGCATCCAACCCAAGTTTGCTATTCCACAAGGATGCCTGGAAGGAGAGATGCTTCTCCTGGAAAACTGAGAGAGATCAGTTAATAGCGTGGGTCTGCTGAAAACCTCACCCCCCTCTCACCAGTGAAATACCAGTGGAAAATGAAAAGTATGTTTATTCATGCAAAGAGGAGAAAAATTGCTTGTATCTTCCAGGTTGCTATGTGTGTTAGGAAAGATTTTATTTTTTTCTTCACTACGTATAAATGTTAACTCGAATGCCTCACCCTCAAGGATCAGGATCAGCCCCTGGAAGGAGACTTCAATTTGGATTGAAGCTGCACAACAACTTCTGTATTTTCCATTTGTGCAGTCAGAGCTGTTCGTATGGCTCACGTCAGCGGGTTGGAGGTTTGGAGAGTGGCCTTTTCCTCTGCTGACAGACAACCACTGGCCATGGCAGCAACTTTAAGCCATCTGGGTGCAAAGTGAAGCAACCTCTGCTTGACCCCCTTGCACCGGTCATGGTTGTTTGGGCTTGAAGGTTGAAGGACAGGAGCTCGTTCCCCAGCTCAAAAGCCATGAAGGCATGAATACAGCCCACCTCTAGCCTGGTGGACAGGGAACTGGTGGAGAGGGTACAGCAAAGAGCTACGAAGATGATGAGGGGACTGGAACATCTCTCTGATGAGTAAAGGCTGAGGGACTTGGGTCTTTTTAGTCTGGAGAAGAGAAGGCTGAGGGGGGATCTGATCAATGCTTATAAATACTTAAAGGTTGGGTGTCAAGAGGACAGGGTCAGTCTTTTTTCAGTGGTGCCCAGTGACAGGACGAGAGGTAACAAGCACAAACTGGAACATGGGAAGTTCCATCTAAACATGAGGAGGAGCTTCTTTCCTGTGAGGGTGGCAGAGCCCTAGAACAGGCTGCCCAGGGAGGTGGTGGAGTCTCCATGTCTGGGGACATTCAAACCCACCTGGACACATTCCTGTGGGACCTGCTCTGGGTGACACTGCTTTGGCAGGGGGTTGGACTAGATGATCTCCAGAGGTCCCTTCCAACCCCATAACATTCTGTGATTGTGTGAATCACTGGGTAATTTCCCCACTGCGTTTATCAGCCCAACCTACATGGGTTTGAGTTTACCCTCAAGGGGAAGGTGCCAAATCGGTTTGGTTTCCCATTTTAGTGGAAATTGGGTAAATACTTAAAATGCTGCCTTCTCCTGTTCCGGGGTCAGCCTGGCACCTCGAGCAGGGATAGCAAAGAGCCTGGACGAGGTCTGAAAGCAGCATCCCTGGCTGCTGCAGCCTCTCCACGTCGTTCTCTGCTTCGTTTGCTTGCGATGGCTCCGGGTTGCAAGTCCTTTAGGGCTGGTTGTTCTCCTCCGTGTGCATCAAGCCCAGGGTGGGATTGAATATTTATTAAAGCGCCAAGACGTGTAGTACCAGGAGAAGCGGTGTAAACAAGAGCATCTGAGAGGCAGCTATGCCAGACTAGGGTTTTGTTTGGACAAAATAATCCCAAATTGTTGCTAATGACAATAGGAAAGATCGGTTAATTCCTGCGATTTGCTTAAGAGCAGGCTTAATAAGATGCAAGAGCAACCCAAGGGAAGGTTGGGGTTGGTTTGGGTTTTTTTTCTTCCAAGTACAGTTGGGAGCCAAGGATGTATGGGGAACAGCACAGGTGGTGGCTAAACCTTCCTTGAAGCCCCCACATGCTACGGAGTCCTGTGTGCTGGTGAGGGTCTGGAGAACAAGTCCTATGAGGAGAGGCTGAGGGAACTGGGCATGTTTAGTTTGGAGAAGAGGAGGCTGAGGGGAGACCTCATTGCCCTCTACAACTACCTGAAAGGAGGTTGTAGAGAGGCAGGTGTTGGCCTCTTCTCCCAAAGGACGAACGACAAGACCAGAGGAAATGGTCTGAAGTTGCGGCAGGGGAGATTTAGATTAGATATTAGAAAGAATTACTTTACTGAGAGAGTGGTCAGGCACTGGAACAGCCTGCCCAGGGAGGTGGTGGAGTCACCATCCCTGGAGGTATTTAAGAAACGTACAGACATGGCTCTTCAGGGCATGCTCTAGTGCCCAAGGTTATTGGTTTATGGCGAGGTGTTGAGTGTGGGGTTTAGTTGGTGGGTGCGGTGTTTTTGGTGGGCGTTTGGTGTGGTGTTTTTTTTTTGGGTTTTTTTTTTTTTTTTTTTTTTTTTTTTTGGGGTTGGACTCGATGATCTCAGAGGTCCCTTCCAACCACTAAGATTCTGTGATTCTGTGCTCGGAATGAGGATGAGGTTCTGCAGATGCCTTTTTGACCAAATCAGGGACAGGTAGCGGAGCAGAATCAATTCCCTGTCACTCAGGGGGTTGCTCTGGAGGAGCCTGGATTATGGATCAGGGTGACGCTGCCATGTTTTTAATCTGGAAATCAATAGGGAGAGGGAAGTTGGGCTTGTGGGGATGCGGCGGAGACAAGGATTCGGGGTTTGATGAGATTTTGCTCCACAAACAAGGGAGTCGCTAACTCCTCTTCGCATCCTGATTAACACAGGATTAAATTCAGCCTGGACGCAGCTCTCTCAAAGTCCCTGGGGTCCCCCCTGTATAATTTGAGCCCAGAAATTCTCAAATGAACAAGGGCTCCCAAATGCTTCAGTCTCCTTCTTTGCCTTTGCACGTTACTCAGGAATAACCCTTCGTTCTACCGAGCCTGATATTAATTCTATTTATATCAACCTGGGGCTTCGATAACCTTCCTGCCGTCTTGTTTGTAGCAACCAAATTAAATACAGGAGGCAAGTTATAAATACAAACTGGGCCAAGTCACCTTGGGGTGCCTCAGAAATGCCAAAAATTCTGGTTAAATCTCGGGACGTTATCGGTTACGTGGTACCTCCTTCTGCAGACTGTCCAAACTTCATAGAATCATAGAATCGTCTAGGTTGGAAGAGACCCTTGGGATCATCGAGTCCAACCATCTACCCTACTCTACAAAGTCCTCCCCTACACCATGTCCCTTAGCACTGCATCTAAACGGCCCTTAAACACATCTAGGGATGGTGACTCCACCACCTCCCTGGGCAGCCTGTTCCAATGCCCTATCACTCTTTCGGTGAAAAATTCTTTCCTAATGTTCAATCTAAACCTACCCTGTTGGAGCTTGAAGCCATAACTTGCTCATCTGTAGGATGTGGAGCAGCATTTTCATTTTGCAGGTTTGCCCTTGTTGTTCCCATGAGTGTAATACACAGCTTGGGGGTTTCCAGAGCACCTTCCAGTAGCACTGCAAGGTGCTACTTCAATCTCAGTGTGTGTCCTGCACATGGAGTTTTATGGATGGGAGCGGTGGGTGAAACCCCTGACCTTTAGGATAGTCCACAACCTCTGAGTCTGGAATTATTGGTCAGATTGAAGTGCTTCAGGGTTTGCAGGTCCAAGCAAAGCTGTGGGTGCTCGGTTCCTCTGAAAATCACCCTTTTGCATTTTGAGGTTTCACCTAGTGAAGGAAAGACCTGGTGAGCTCTGCTGGTCCTCAACCACTGGAAGAAAATCCGAACTCTTTTCAGACCTGATACCCAAAGCCCTAAGCTGCCCTCTTCCATCTCTTGCAGGGTTTCTGCTTTTTCCTCCTTCATTTGGTTTGACGTCACTGGGTGGCATGGGCTGCTCCAGCATCTGCTCAGTGTCGGGGAGCATCAGCTGTACAATCACATCTGTCACAGTAATTAGCAAAACATGAGAAGGCTGAAATTAAGATTCACGCTGAACTGTTCTTCATACTTGTGCTTTTCTTTCTTTTCCAGAGCACGGTGATCGTGGAGAAGACCGTTCAAGACCTGATGAACCTGATGCACGACTTGAGCGCCTACTCGGATCAGTTCCTCAACATGGTGTGTGTGAAGCTCCAGGAGTACAAGGACACCTGCACCCTTGCCTACAGGTACAGGAAGGTTTGGAGACCCACGTCTGCTGGAGATACTGCTCTTAGGCTTTTGCTATTTTGCCATGAGTAAATTACCTCTAGAAGTCATCTCTGCTGGAATGATCAAGGATATTTCTTTCTAGGTGGGGAAAAAATCCGAAATAATGATCATTGGCATATGAAGAGTCTTGGCTTCCCAGTGACTTTATCCACACCACGCTGTGGTTTAGGCTCTTTAAATGTGGATAGCAGTGGTGGTAGAACTTAGAAACCACACAGCTTTTCTCTTAATCAGGCAAAATGTGACTTCACGTTGGAGATGGAGAGTATAAGGCATCGTCTTTAACATAAATAGCTGTATATAGCTACTGCTTTCTTGTAAAGCAAGTGAGATCCTTCCAAGTGTTCCCATGAGATTCAGCCATATTTTAATCATTTATATTGACATTTGGTTGTTCAGATCTTGTAGCAATGTGGGAATTGGTAACCACAACACATCATATAAATATACACACGCTGGGGTTTGTGAAACTTTCCCAAAAGCTTTCCATGAGCTTCTTCTCTCAAGGAGTCACCAGATGCTCTGCCCTGGGCTTTCTCGGTGTTTTGGGGTGATCTGTGATCTCCCCAACCATGGCATGGAAGATGGAAGCAGTGTGGTTCCCCTGGCATAATCATGATGGGTCGTGGGGCTCAAGTCCTCCAGGAAGTTGCTTTATCTGAGATTTCCCAGGTAACCATCAATAAATAACTTAATCTCTGTACATCCCAGTTGCTCCTCTGTAAAATGTCCCTCCCCTGGAGAGGGGGACAAGGATCGTGCCCCATTCCATGGGGATAAATACTTGCATTGAAGGACACTAAAGATGTTGTGGTGATGTGGGCTATAATAGCTGCTATTCATAATTTCCTTTAATGGCTAATTGAGGCCGGCGATAGGAGGGGAAGCTGAGAAAGCCCCTCGTGTTTTCTGACCAAGAGCATTAAGAAATTATTTC
>NW_015091339.1:648420-683729 GCF_001431845.1 Calidris pugnax | reverse complement strand
GGATCATCGAGTCCAACCATCTACCCTACTCTACAAAGTCCTCCCCTACACCATGTCCCTCAGCACTGCATCTAAACGGCCCTTAAACACAGCCAGGGATGGTGACTCCACCACCTCCCTGGGCAGCCTGTTCCAATGCCCGACCACTCTTTTGGTGAAAAAATCTTTCCTAATGTTCAATCTAAACCTCCCCTGTTGGAGCTTGAAGCCATAACTTGCTCATCTGTAGGATGAGGAGCAGCATTTTCATTTTGCAGGTTTACCCTTGTTGTTCCCATGAGTGTAATACTTGGGGGTTTCCAAAGCACCTCCCAGTAGCACTGTAAGGTGCTACTTCAACCTCAGCTTGTGTCCTGCACGTGGAGTTTTATGGATGGGAGCGGTGGGTGAAACCCCTGACCTTTAGGATAGTCCACAACCTCTGAGTCTGGAATTATTGGTCAGATTGAAGTGCTTCAGGGTTTGCAGGTCCAAGCAAAGCTGTGGGTGCTCGGTTCCTCTGAAAATCACCCTTTTGCATTTTGAGTTTTCACCTAGTGAAGGAAAGATCTGGTGAGCTCTGCTGGTCCTCAGCCACTGGGAGAAAATCCAAACTCTTTTCAGACCTGATACCCAAAGCCCTAAGCTGCCCTCTTCCATCTCTTGCAGGGTTTCTGCTTTTTCCTCCTTCATTTGGTTTGACGTCACTGGGTGGCATGGGCTGCTCCAGCATCTGCTCCGTGTCGGGGAGCATCAGCTGTACAATCACATCTGTCACAGTAATTAGCAAAACATGAGAAGGCTGAAATTAAGATTCACGCTGAACTGTTCTTCATACTTGTGCTTTTCTTTCTTTTCCAGAGCACGGTGATCGTGGAGAAGACCGTTCAAGACCTGATGAACCTGATGCACGACTTGAGCGCCTACTCGGATCAGTTCCTCAACATGGTGTGTGTGAAGCTCCAGGAGTACAAGGACACCTGCACCCTTGCCTACAGGTACAGGAAGGTTTGGAGACCCACGTCTGCTGGAGATACTGCTCTTAGGCTTTTGCTATTTTGCCATGAGTAAATTACCTCTAGAAGTCATCTCTGCTGGAATGATCAAGGATATTTCTTTCTAGGTGGGGAAAAAATCCGAAATAATGATCATTGGCATATGAAGAGTCTTGGCTTCCCAGTGACTTTATCCACACCACGCTGTGGTTTAGGCTCTTTAAATGTGGATAGCAGTGGTGGTAGAACTTAGAAACCACACAGCTTTTCTCTTAATCAGGCAAAATGTGACTTCACGTTGGAGATGGAGAGTATAAGGCATCGTCTTTAACATAAATAGCTGTATATAGCTACTGCTTTCTTGTAAAGCAAGTGAGATCCTTCCAAGTGTTCCCATAAGATTCAGCCATATTTTAATCATTTATATTGACATTTGGTTGTTCAGATCTTGTAGCAATGTGGGAATTGGTAACCACAACACACCATATAAATACACACACGCTGGGGTTTGTGAAACTTTCCCAAAAGCTTTCCATGAGCTTCTTCTCTCAAGGAGTCACCAGATACTCTGCCCTGGGCTTTCTCGGTGTTTTGGGGTGATCTGTGATCTCCCCAACCATGGCATGGAAGATGGAAGCAGTGTGGTTCCCCTGGCATAATCATGATGGGTCGTGGGGCTCAAGTCCTCCAGGTAGTTGCTTTATCTGAGATTTCCCAGGTAACCATCAATAAATAACTTAATCTCTGTACATCCCAGTTGCTCCTCTGTAAAATGTCCCTCCCCTGGAGAGGGGGACAAGGATCGTGCCCCGTTCCATGGGGATAAATACTGGCATTGAAGGACACTAAAGGTGATGTGGGCTATAATAACTGCTATTCATAATTTCCTTTAATAGCTAATTGAGGCCAGCGATAGCAGGGGAAGCTGAAAAAGCCCCTCGTGTTTTCTGACCAAGAGCATTAAGAAATTATTTCCTATTGCCTGATTTCATTCAGGAGAAGCTACATCTGGTGAGCGGCTGCGTATGGGCTCATTATTATTATTATTAATAACACCAACAATACCAGCGAGCATATAAGTGGGCTAAACTTTGCCTGAACACTTGTGGAAATTGGTAGCTGCTCATGTGCTGTTGTCCAAAATGCTGGCATTTCATATGAAACTTCCCTGCCTGTAGCCAGACAATAGATGTGATTTCTCTGGCTTCAACTTAAAGGTCCTTCCTTCCTTCCTTCGCTGATACCATTCCTGGGTTTGGCACCTGCTGGGGAGTAATTAGGACAGCCCTAATTTGGCAATATCCTGATTACAGCAGGAGGAAAAACAGGAAATGTTCTAGTTTCGCTGCTAGCAAATGACTGACTGAAATAGAAATCTATATACATTTCAAATGCTGCAGAGGAATATTGCGGCTCCCCTGCTCTCCCGGGGCGAGCGGTTCCATCCGTGGGGACGTTATGCCCTCTACAGGGATCTCACATCTCCACACAGCCCTGTCCTCTGGTTTTCCTTGAGGATTGGGAGGTGGATAAATCCTCGTTGTTGATAAAAGGGAGCGGAGGAAGGCTCATTTATAGCCGCTCAAAATCAGGGTAAACTCCCTCGAGCTGTGTGTTAATGCGATCAGGCGAAGCTCTCGGAGCAAGGGAGAGCGTGTCCCTTCTTGAGATGTCAAGACAGTGAGAATTTGGGAAGCTGGAGAGGTGCTTTCTGCAAGATTTGCACATGGCATTCACTCGTTTCCCGCCCACGTGCGTTTCTTGAAGGAGAATACGGGCAAAGGGGGAGGAAATGTATTCAAATACATGGAATTTGCTCCTCAAAGCAAGGCTGCTTCCTTCGGAGCCCTTTGCAGAACAGATAGCTCTGTCAGGACGTCAGCGCGGAGAAACGCACAGCTGAGATTTTTCATGTTGGATTTCCATTTGGCTCTGATTTTCTAGTGAATGCAAAACGAAAAAAAAAATAATAAAACAACCTAGCGGGGCTGGATCTGCATGGATTGGACATTTATATCAGTAGCAACTATGGATTTTCTTGTTTTAATTGATGGCGAATTTCGGAAGCGTGTTTAATCTGATCTAGGTGAGGTGTCTCCTGCAAATTACAGGTTTGTCAGAAGTGCAACTGCAGTTTGACACAAACTGTTGACAGAAAACACAGTGTGTTTTCTGACTTGTTTATGAGGGGTTGGGGAATAAAATGAAAACAAAACCAGGGGATGGAGCCACAAAAGGCAGATGATTCTACCCCAGGAGGTGATTCTACCCCTCTGCTCTGCTCTCATGAGACCCCACCTGGAGTATTGTGTCCAGCTTTGGAGTCCTCAACACAGGAAGGACATGGACCTGTTTGAATGGGTCCAGCAGAAGGCCACGAAGAAAATCCGAGGGCTGGAGCACCTCTCCTATGAGGACAGGCTGAGGGAGTTGGGGTTGTTCAGCCTGGGGAAGAGAAGCCTCCAGGGAGACCTTATAATGGCCTTCCAGTACCTGAAGGGGGCTACAGGAGAGCTGGGGAGGGACTCTTGAACAGGGAGGGGAGCCATAGGATGAGGAAGAACGGTTTTAAACTGAAAGAGGGGAGATTTAGGTGAGATTCTTTGCTGTGAGGGCTGTGAGAGCCTGGCCCAGGTTGCCCAGAGAAGCTGTCGCTGCCCCATCCCTGGAGGGGTTCAAGGCCAGGCTGGACAAGGCCTTGAGCAACCTGGTCTGGTGGGAGGTGTCCCTGCCCATGGGAGGGGATTGGAACTAGATGATCTTTGAGGTCTCTAATTACTTTACTGAGAGGGTGGTCAGGCACTGGAACAGCCTGCCAGGGAGGTGGTGGAGTCACCATCCCTGGAGGTATTTAAGAAACATGTAGATGTGGCACTTCAAGGCATGCTCTAGTGCCTGAGATTGTTGGGTTTTGTCTCTCTGTGGGTGGGTGTGGTGTATGGGGTGTGTTGGTTTGGGTTGTGTTTTGGTTTGGTGTTTTTACGAGGCTTTGGGAAATACTGAAAGGCTATAGAAGGGATCACAGGCACAGGGACAAATCTGACCAGTTCAGGGTATCTACCCTTAACACAAGTCTTTCATTTTAGTCTCTTGCCAACACCCTCCTTGGACAAGCTTTGCTATCTTGAGTGCTAAAATTATTCCCTTTCCATGTCTTTCTACATAAATTGGCCCCATGTTTAGTTATGTCCATGTTGAAGTTGCACATTCTTATTTTCTTGTCCAACTTTAAGCTCCATCCTGCGTGTCCACCCCCTTCTTACCCATCTTCATCCTCTTCAGCCTCCTGGCTGAACTGTCTCAGCTAAATTCCTAAGATTAGGTGGGATATAACTGAGCCTATATCTCTCAAAATGATGAAGAAAAAAAAAATATATCTTGGTTCCTGCTTTCCAGCCAGACAAAATAAAACTAAGCCCCTTATTACTGATAGGGAAATGAGGAGATTAACTTATCCAAGTTATGGGATCTGCAGTCAAACAGGATTTCTCAGGTTCCTGGGAAACATTCTTACCACTCAGTTTACTATTTCTTATTGGGATCTTCCTTAGCCTTTTGGGTTTTAAGTTGCCTTTTTGGCTCTTTTTGATCAGGGATCTGTCTTCCTCAGACCAGTAGGTACCTGGAAGATGCTGAGCACGCTGATTTTAGACTCTGAAACTCTTAGCAGTGCGAGTAGAGCTCAGCATGGAACCACCACCTCGGCCCTGGGAAGAGAAAAAAGCTTATTCAAAAATACATTTGGCACAAGGCAACGGAGTCCAATTAGCCCCTGTAGCCCCAGATGTTTTCCTAATGAAAAGCTATGGCCCCCCAGCTGTGTCCAGGGATGTTCCCCATCACTCTGTTCCTGGCTTGGGGCGGCAATGGTGCAGATCTGGGCCCATCACCACCAGCAGATGTTCTCTGGATAAAACCCACTGAGCTGTGGAAGGGTGAACCCTCCTCGCTCATGTGCCATCACCTGTGTATGTGTTACACCTATTCCCTACCCGCTCCTGGGAGCTGGGTACAAACAGATGGCATTTTCCTTGGCCCGTTGAGCTGTGAATTAATTAGTTGATTATGGCACTGGCGGTAGCAAGTAACCCTATTACAGCAGCAGGAATAATTACAGAGGAGTTGGGGAGAAGGGGGGTGGTGGTGTTTGAAAGGAAGCGTTTTGAGCTGTACTAAAACATGTCATCCTGTCTTGTGATAATTTACTGGAGGACTCGAATTAGATTGACATTGATAGAAGTTACGGAGGTTGAAAACTGGCTGAGATGCCAGAAAGAAAAGGTGGGGAAATAAGAGTTTTTAATCGATGGGGAAAGCTGGGTGTCTAATGGAGATTGGGTATGCAGCACCTTATTTAACATCTCCCTTAATGAGGAGGTGGTTGGAGTAAAACCAACCTGTCAATAAAAATTAGGAGGAAAGAATGGGGACATAATTCTGAGGACCCACGTAGTGGTGGCAGTGTCCCAGCATCGATTAATTTGAAGCTCCCTATTGATGTCAATGGAGAGTTTGGCTCCAGCAGCTCGTGGACCCATGAGAACCACATCACCAAAAGGTGAGAAAAGCAAGAATTGTGTGAGTTAGGCTCTCAGAAGACACTCACCCCCAAAAAAGCAAGGGCACCAAGCTCAGTTTGCAACTCACTGTAGGAGCTGAACAGCCTCTCCTCGTTCCTTCCCAACACCCACTCCAAAAAGCAATAGGAATTTGGAGGACAGCAGATAATAAGGATCATAAAACAGAGAAGGGAGCTCTGTCCTCTCTATAACTCCATCAGAAGACTCCCAAAGATGACTCGCATTCGTGGACGTCTGAAGGGCTATGATAAGGCTGTAAGTAATTGAAGAGAGTAAATAGTGAGAGCGGCGAGAGCTGCTGTAAGGGGAAATAACGGGGAGTAATGGGATGAAATTGAGTAAAATAAAACACGAGCACAGTATCAGGATTTTTTTTCTGTGTGTGTGTCCAACAGTTAGATCTGTTCAACTGTGAAATAGACTCCCAAGGGAAGGAGACTATTACTTTAGTCATTTAAATCTGGAGAGGACAAAGCACTGGCTAATATATTCAATGGAACAGTTGTCTTGCTTTGGCAGAGAAATGACCAGATATCAGCAAATTTAGTTTTTCCATCTCGGATGTCAGAGATTCTGGTGGAGGGTGGGGGTTTATTTTTCCCCGTTGTTGTTCACCGGGGTGAAAACAAGGGACCTTTTTTTCCTAAGTGGAAAAACACCAAGTTCCAAACAGCAGCCGAAGGCCAAATTGAAATTTTGACGCCGCTGTCTTCTGTGGCTGGAAACAAAATTCAGTCTTTTGTCTGTGGCAGATAGAACATGCAATTTAAAGAGAGGGAGAATGTATATAAGTGCATGTGACAAATTCATTTTTACAAATCCTGTGTAGTTACTGAGCAGAGGTTTACCTGGTGGTAGGTGAAAGGAGCGATAGGTTGCTCCGTGCTGGTGGGAAGAGAAGTATTTTGCTCTGTTTCAAGATAGATCAGCGTTGCCTCCTATCTCAGTCCCGTTTTGACTATTTTCCTTTTCGAAACACAGCTCCTCAGTGTGTTGTTACTTTCATTTCTATTTATTGACCGAAAAATACCTTGCAGGAAATTTAAAATGAGACCAGTTAATCCACACAAACCCCTTAGAAATGCGCAGGGTCTTTATTGCAATCTTGCATGACCCTTCCCAAAATCGCTACCTGGATGTCTAGTTACACCTCTGAGCATCTTTTTGCCCCATGTAATGTCCTAATTTGAACATCCTAGGTGTTCAGGCTGGATGGAGCTTTGAGCAACCTGTCCTGGTGGGACGTGTCCCTGCCCAGGGCAGGGGAGTGGAACTAGATGATCTTTAAGGTCCCTTCCAACTCTAACCATTCTATGATGCTATGATTCTAATTGCCAGTGGGGAGTTCAGATTAGCTTCACTGCCAAAAATATTAAACGAGGAAAGTCTCCAGGATTGGAATATGCCATGATCTTTGATTCAATTTCACACATACATACGAATTAGCTGAAATCTCTATTATTAAATGTTTTGGATGACTGGAGAGAAGATCCTGGACCCTTCATGTCCTTTCATTGCTTCAGATCTGGTCCCCAAGCTGGGCCAGCTGGTGTGTGGTGAGCTGGTGGCTTCCACCCAGGTCTTCCCGGGCAAGTTTCCACGCTGCAGTCACAACACAATCAGCAGCGGCTGGCGAGCTCGATTGAGATTGCAGAGAAGAAATGAGCCGTGGAGAAACTATCTTCTCTCTCTTCTAGTACGGAATGACCTCCTCCAGTTGTGTAAATGATTGGAAGTTGAATGATTTCAAGGGTGGGGATATATCAGGCTGGATATTAGGAAAAATTTTTTCACTGAAAAGGTTATCAGCCATTGGAATGGGCTGCCCAGGGAGGTGGTTGAGGCCCCATCCCTGGAGGTGTTCAAAAGACGGGTTGATGTAGTGCTGGGAGGTATGGTTTAGTGATGATGCTCCTTGTTTGGTTGGGTGGGTGTCTGTTTTTGTCAGTTAGGTTGATGGTTGGACAAGATGATCTTTAAGGTCCCTTCCAACCTAGAAGATTCTGTGATTCTGTGAATATGACCCTTTTTCCCTTAAAGGACTCTACCAAAGTACATCAAGAATTTTATACCCTGTCCACCCGTGTTGCCGTGTTCTCCACACAAGTGCTTAGTTGAACTCCTCTTTGGACCCCTTCCTTACTGCTTAACGCGCGTTTGTATGTGATGGAGATTTTAATGAATATGTGCAAAATTGTGTTAAAAGTTCAATTTCCTTCGTGCTACTGTGGTTGTTGCTGCTTTTCCCCGTAGGAGCATCGTGCAGTCGGATGAAAAGCTGGTGATCAGTGCCTCCTGGGCTAAAGACGACGATATTAGCAGGCTCCTGAAATCTCTGCCCAACTGGAGCAACATGGCCCAGCCCAAGCAACTGAGACCCAAGAGAGAGGAGGAGGAGGACTTTATAAGGTACAATATTTTATGAAGTTGTAAAAGGGTTTCAAGGAGAGTAGCGACAATGGTCAAACCTGCTGGAAGCACAGCAGCTGTGGTGTTTGTGCAGCTGTTGTGTCCCCAGGTGTGAGAACAGGTTGAGATGTGGTCTTTCCTCAAGTGGAGTAATGAAACTTGAGTCTACGTGCTGTTATACTGTGTGATTCTAAAGCCAGGCAGCAGCTTTGCTGAACTGAGAAATTCTTCTGCGTTGCCCAGACTTCGTTCTGTTGAGATGGAGAAATCATTAGGGAAATTATCTGTTTCTGGGCTTTGCTTAGCAGTGACTGTCGTATGATGGATTGGTAGATAAACCATCTTGAAGGACCTTATCCTTCAAGTGATAGGAGAACGCAGAGCTTCTTCTCAGACGCGGCAAGGACAGAAGAGAGGGAGGCCATGGCTCAATAAGGAAGCTTCAATAGCAGCACCAGCTTCCTGCTTTTCTGTACTTATTGCTCATTTCTGTAAAGGGGCTCCAGAAAAATCTGGGGAGGGACTCTTGATCAGGGAGTGGAGCCATAGGATGAGGGTTAATGGTTTTAAACGGAAAGAGGGGAGATTTAGGTGGGATCTCAGGAAGAAATTCTTTGCTGTGAGGGTGCTGAGGGCCTGGCCCAGGTTGCCCAGAGAAGTGTGGCTGCCCCATCCCTGGAGGGGTTCAAGGCCAGGTTGGAGGGGGCTTTGAGCAACTTGGTCTGGTGGGAGCACCTCCCCATGGCAGGGGGTTGAAACGAGATGATCTTTGAAGGTCCCTTCCAACCCAAACCATTCTATGATTCTATCTGAGAATCGTGTTTGTGAACCGAATCAGGAATGTGGCTGGGATTGGGGAGGGAAAGGAAGGGTTATTTTTACTTCAGGCAGATCCTTGTCCTGGCTGATGGTACTACCCTGGTTACCCATGCAATGAAGAGAGCAGCAGTCTGCGCCCTAATGCATGGGCCAACTGGTTTTACTGGGCAGGAATTCCCAAAACTGGTGTTGTCACCAAAGCTGTCCTCCATTTGAGCCATGACCTGGTGGTGTTTCTCCTGCATCCCAATCCCAGGAGCTCTGTAAGGAGAGTCAAGTGAAAAATATTGGTACTTCCAGAAAGGATTCTTTCAGAGGCAACTTACTGTGTCCAAACCAGATTGTTTCTTCCTTTTCAAGGAAGTGAAAGCCTCTAAGTAGGCAGATTGCCTTTCCCTGCACACTGGAAATGGCTTCATCTCTTAATCGTTGTCTCATCCTGAAGAAACAGGTCGTCTTTGTCATTCCAGCCAGTCAAAAAGCTTGTCTGCACATTCCCATCACTATTCATCACTTCCTTGATTGGCATTTGGCTATAAAACTGTAGGAGTAAGTGAAGCTGTTGAAAATTAAAGTCTAATTTGCCCAGATTGTGATTTTACTTGTTCACTGAATGCAAGCACAATAACGTAAAGATGATACAGTCTAGAGAGAGGCACGACTTGTTCACTGAATGCAAGCACAATAACGTACAGTCTAGAGAGAGGCACGGCGAAGAGTATAAAACATGTCTAGTCACAGAAATGTTTCCTCATCCTGCAGTGGGGATGATCAGCTGTGCCAGTGTTTTGAAAAGTCTTCGGTGGTCATGGAAGAGTGAGCATGCGGAGCCCTTGAGGTCTTTGTGCAGCCCCTGGGTTTTTTGAGATTCACGGGCTCGGTCTCAGCCTCCATCTTTGCCTTCGCATCCATCCTCTGTCTTTCTTGGCACAGAAAGGTGCTGGGATGCCCTCCTGGCTCTTCCTGGGATTTCTGAGCCATCGGGGTGGGACACCAGAGCTCCCGTGGATGCAATCCCGAGTCCTATTGGAAGAGCGTAACCCGCTACTGTGAATTCCTGGCCAGGCTAAGTCTGGTGGCCAAGCTCAGTCTGATGCTAGCAGTGCCAACGTTTTCATCCTAATATTCATTTTATTCCAATATTGTCATTTTACTATCCATTAATTGAAGTATTTTGTGTAATTTTGCCAGCAGTGTTAGAATGGAAAGCCTATTAGGGCATCTACATTGAATTCACTGGGAAAAGCTCCTTTATCCTGTCTTTTTTTTTAGCCCAGACATTAGGACAGAGATCTTTTCTCGCTATCTGTTTGCACAGAGCATCATGTATTAAGCCTCAGCTCCTCAGAGTGCCATGTGAATGCTCCTGTAGCATTAATTTAAACGATAATAATTAGTCTGGGCCAGTTCTAGCCCTTGATGGTAAGCGGCATGGCTTAGAAACTTCCTCAAGAATCTGCGCATGGTTGAACAGATCTCTCCCGAAAGCTTCAAAATAAAATTAATTGCTTGTCCAATTTTTTGTCGTCTTCTTTCCATTTAAGCAGACTTTTTTCAGACTTTTTCCTAATACAAAGGAACATGATTTCTTCGCTGCTGTTGCTTCTTTCTCTTCCTCTCGGCGCTGCTGATACATTGAGGATAATTCCACCGTGGCCATCACAGCCTGAACACTGCAGTGGAGCCAAAGGGAAATGGATCCTGCAGATACCTTGGTTATTAGGGTCATGGCTGTGATGGGAGGGCTCATTTTATCCTCACTTTAACCATCCAAGAGGTTTAAAACCCTGATATACAGATACCAACCTGTGTTCACAGGCTCTTCTCAGCTCACAGGGACAGGACTAAGCATCCTTTCCTGGAAAGGAAGGTTTAAGCTTGATGAAACATAGGAGTACGTTCTTTTTGGACATAAACAAGGCTGATAGCAGTGCTTGAACTACTACATCCCTTTATGAATGTTGCTAAATTAAATATGCCCTGAAAGTTTACCACTGTGGTTTTGTACTGTGGCGGGAAGAGATATCACAGCGCACAGTTTTCTTTTCCTCCCCCTCCTCAGGTTTCCTGTAACTCATTTGTTTAATTAAAAAAACGAATCCAAACGTGATGTCTTTGCAAAAAAAAAAAACAAAACCCACACCCTCATGCATATCTGTGTTGACAGTGATTGATTTTGTTGTCTTAACCCACCACTATCTCGTTCGCGCATAGATGTCAAAAGGCAGGGTAAGATACTAACAGAATCTTCCCATTAATATTCTGGAGTGGTTGGCCAGACAAAGGGACCTGATTGAGCATATTATAGTAGCTCAGAACTTGGCAAGGGGAGAAAGGGAAGGAAAGTCATGCCTCTATTCGTGTAATTAGTTTTTAAAGCTCTGAAGGCTATTTGGCACTGGGGCGAGTGTGAAATATGCTGCCCTTATCGCTTTATAAAGGTTAGCTTTCAGTTCATTACTGAATCAGATACGTTGGTGATAAAACCCAAAGATGTATCATTTCCAGGTTTGCCTCCGACGAGGAAAAGCAATGTAAAAAAACCTTCAGATCTGGTCACACTCGAGTTGCAGCAGAAATTCTTGGGTTTTGGTGCAGCACAAGGGGCGGCAAGGTCACTGTGCACCCCAGGGGAACCAGGTTTTCGGGGTGCTGAGAAAGGGGTACTGGCAATTCATGGGGCAACACGTTTGTCTGGAAACCCCACGTGGGTCTGAAGATCACACCACAACGCCTGCTATTCTGGACGTAGATCTGAGATATCAACCAAGCCTGTGATGGGAGGGGGATGGTGATTCCCTCCTCACCTTTTGCATCCAGCAAGCTCCTGAACACTGAATTTGGGATCAAATTCTCAGGCTAAAGTTAATGGAGTAATAAGGAAACACTTCTCATCATCTCCATGTGCCACTTGACTTTTACTTTCACTACTTTTGGTTTTTTAGTGAGGATAACCCTGATGGCAGGGTGCTCCAGCTGCCTCCTCCCCTGCATCTCCACTTGATGATGCTCGTCCTTCCTTGCTCTCCACCAAAAGGAGAGAGTGTATTCGAGCAACATGGAGGGTTACCTCTGCAACAGTAGATCCTTCACCAAATCATCCCAAATGGCACTGGTCAGAACAGTTCACTGTCCCAGCTAATTACAGAATCACAGACTGGCAGGGGTTGCAAGGACCTCTGGAGATCATCTAGTCCAACCCCCCAGAGCAGGTTGCACAGGAACATGTCCAGGAGGGTTTTGAATGTCTCCAGAGAAGGAGACTCCACCACCGCTCTGGGCAGCCTCTTCCAGGGCTTTGCCACCCTCGAGGGCAGCCTCTTCCAGGCCTCTGCCACCCTCGAAGGAACGAAGTTTTTCCTCATGTTCCACCCTCGAAGGAAAGAAGTTTTTCCTCATGTTCAGACAGAATTTTCCATAAACAGAATTTCCCATGTTCCAGTTTGTGCCAGTTGCCCCTTGTCATGTCATTGGGCACCACTGAGAAGAGTCTGGCCCCATTCTCTTGGCACCCGCCCTTTAGATATTGCTCAGCATTGATGAGATCCCCTCTCAGTCTTCTCCAGACTAAACAGACCCAGGTCTCCCAGGGTCTCTTCTCTCCTCCTGGTTTAGTTGATTCTGATCTTCTGACTGTATTTCCAGTGTAACACTGAAGCCTGCGTGCAGATGTGGGTCTGCCCTGGAAATGTGTCACTGTTGGACAAGACAAACATGTCAGGCTGAAGGAAGAGAGCAGGGATGGGCTACAGAGTGTCCCTCCAGAAGGCAGGATGGTAGCAAGAAAGGTACCCTCCAGTTTTGGATATATGTTGGGACTGTGTCTTTTGCCAATTTTGGAAGATTGGCAGCAGACTTGTAGACCTTTTTTCCCTCTACTGAGACTATGAATCTGAACGTACCGTAGGTGTGAGGTGTTTCCATTTCATGACAGCCTACTCCTTTCTGGGAAATGGGTTTCTAGATCTCTTTTTCTGGATCCTTCAGGAAAATATGCTTCATCATGAGCACAACTGATACTAAATCATAGAATCATAGAATTGCCCAGGCCGGAAGGGACCTCCAAAGGTCAGCTAGTCTGACCCCCCCGCAGTCAGCAGGGACACCCCCAACTAGACCAGGTTGCCCAGGGCCTCGTCGAGCCTCACCTTGAATATCTCCAGGGAAGGGGCCTCAACCACCTCCCTGGGCAACCTGTTCCAGTGCTCCACCACCCTCACAGTGAAGAACCCTCTCCTCATCTCCAGTCTAAATCTGTTCCCCTCCAGCTTGAAGCCATTTCCCCTCGTCCTGTCACTGCAGGTCTTTGTAAACAGGTTCTCCCCAGCCTTCCTGTAGCCTCCCTTCAGGTACTGGAAGGCTGCTCTTAGGTCTCCCCGGAGCCTCCTCTTCTTCAGGCTGAACAACCCCAGCTCCTTCAGCCTGTCCTCGTAGCAGAGGTGCTCCATCCCCCTGATACTCGTGCTGTCAAGAGTCTCCTCTGAGAGGTGTCCAATTGAGTGAGCACCAGGATCTTCAAAGGCCACCTCCGTATCCTAGAAGTTTCCTTCTGCCTTTGCTTATCTTGTGAAGGCAAAGAAGTTTTGGAGGATTTAGGCTGGGATTTAGGGTTTTTTTGAGGATTACATATATTCCGAACCTGAATCCAGGAAGAATCTCCCAGCTTTAGATTCATTAATCCTACAAATCGCATCGTCTCTTGAAATGAGTGCAGCAATTCCCAGCTCTTCCGACGTACTTTTTGGATCATGTGTGTGCCCTCAGACTGCATAGTGGGGATGGATGGGGGAGAATTCAGCTTCTCCACAAAAATTTAATAACAGCCCCTGCTGTAACAAGATTCCGTATCGCTAAATCACATCATTAGAGCTACACAATATACTCCCAGACACTTCCTTGTCCGCTGTGATAAATTGTATAATATAAACTTAACAAGACCGGAATATTCAAATAAATTTCAGCGAGAAGACAGCGTGTGATGTTACAGCCTAAAATTGTCAATTAGTGATGGCTGCTTTTTGACAGCCTTGTGACCTCTCAGCAGAGATGTGGAGCTGCCGCCGGTCGCACCCCTCCCTAATAGAGATGCTGAAATTGTTGTCAAGGCTTTGCAATTCTCCCCCCAAAAACCCCTCAAATCTGGGTCACTTTTAGGATGGGCTGGATCTTCAGTCCTTTAAAGCTGAATAGCTCAGGTTGGGGGGGTGAATTTCTCTCCGCCGAGGATCCTTTGCAGCAGCTTTTCATTAGGACGCCGGTGCCTGTTTGGATGCGCTGCCAAAAGTGACTTCGTGTGCTGAATTTTTAAAATACCTTCAGGTGCAGGATCTTTGAAAGAAGTGAAACAGCATCTTTCTGTGCAGGGAGACGGCTGGGATGGGTTTTATTGTTCTCAGGGCAGCAAATCGTTTCAGGGGGCTTCCCTTTGCAGAAAGAGCCCACGTGGGTTGGTAGTTTTGGAGCTTGCAGGATTTTTTTTTCACGATTGTTGAACAAATTCTGGTGCAAGATGAAGCAACAAACCACTTTTTCTCTCTTTCTTTATAAATAAGAGCAAAGAGAAGGCTCCGGGGAGACCTTATAGCGGCCTTTCAATACCTGAAGGGTGCCTGTAGAAGAGCTGGGGAGGGACTCTTTGCCAGGAGGTGTAATGATAGGACAAGGAGAAACGGGTTTAAATTGGAAGAAAAAAGATTCAGATTAGATCTCAGGAAGAAATTTTTTACTCTGAGGGTGGTGAGACACTGGAACAGGTTGCCCAGGGAAGTTGTGGATGCCCCATCCCTGGAGGGGTTCAAGGCCAGGCTGGATGGGGCCTTGAGCAACCTGCTCTAGTGGGAGGTGTCCCTGCCCATGGCAGGGGGGTTGGAACTCGATGATCTTTGAGGTCCCTTCCAACCCAAACCATTCTATGATTCTATGATTCTATGAATAGGGAATTCTTTGAATACATTATGAGGAAATCTGCCCGCCTGGGTAGTTTCTGTGTAGGTTTTAAGCACGGTCTCCGGGCTGCCTCCATGGCTCAGGCGCAGGAATGGAAAACAAATGAGTTATAAAAAATTTCTGTATGACATAAACGCATAGAAAAATCCACTGACCCAAAAGAAGCTGCAAAAGTGCAATGAAACTAATGCAAACACGACCATTATAGTCTGTCCATTATGGTGTCTATCTGGAGACTGTATATGTAATATACTATACGTATTTTAAGAGCTTTATATTAGGTAGCATATTGAGTTGTTACATGGAGAGCTTTTTACCCAGTAACTGTTTTCAGTGACATTTTCACGGATGTTCAATTTAATGTGGTTTTTCTACAACACCGTGGCAAAGCAGTAATCCTTGTTTTGCCAGCTCTTCCTACAGCATTTGCATCTTTGTCCTGTTCACACTTTAATAGATATTTTTAGGCTATTTCCTTCACAGCCGCAGCTCTGCTCACTGCTCTAAGCTGCAGTTGAAATTCATTTTGCTGCTTCTACTCCACAAGCATCCGATGCTCAGGAGAAAGCATCCCTCTGAGGTCTGCAGTCAAGAGGGTGAGAGGAAGGACAGGAGGTCCTTGTTGGGTCAATGTGTTCCTGGGAGGCTCCTGAGGGGATCACTGAGAATCATAGAATCACTTATGTTGGAAGGGACCTTTCCGATCATCAAGTCCTACCAACAGCCTAACATTGACAAAACCACTACTAAACCATGTCCCTCAGCACCATGTGTACCCATCTTTTGAATACCTCCAGGGATGATGACTCCACCACTTCCCTGGGCAGCCTCTTCCAAGGCTTGACGGACCTTTCGGTGAAGAAATTCTTCCTAATATCTATCCTAAACCTCTCCTGGCCCAACTTGAGGCCATTTCCTCTTGTGCTATCTCCTGTTCCTTAGAAGAAGAGGCCAACCTCCCCCTCTCTACAGCCTCCTTTTAGATAGTTGAAGAGACCTTGGTGTCATCCCTCCTCCTCCAACTCCACGCTCCCTCCCAGCGAGCTTTTTCCTCGGCGTCATTTGCCGACGGGATAATTGACACTAATTTCTTGGCAGAGAAAAGGGCAGAGGAGCAGTAAGTGAACGTAAAGCTGCTGCCAAGGGTACATCAGAGACCTCCTTCCTCGTTCTGCAGTATTGATGTGGACACTTGGCTGCTGCTCAGCCCTGCTCTGGTGCGGGCAGAGTGCCTTAACCATAGCACAGGTCATCCTGATTTATCACCCGTGCTCTTCCCTCACGTACAAGTTTCCCGTCCTCTCCTGTATAATGGTGAAATACGGATGAGGGGAAGCCTCGCCTGTTGTCATCAGTCCCTCTATTTCCAGGCAGTTTAGCTCAATAGGTTGTTTAATTTTATTACCAGCTCATCCCTCAGAAATGTCACCAGCGCTCTTGGTTGCTGGAGGAGAGGAGGGGGAAGGCGGTCTGCCTGAAGAAGACTTCTTTGGGGTACCAGGGCACCGTCTTCTCCCCATCCCTGCCGGTACCATGCCAAGGATGCGCTATGCATCCTACAGAGTACTCATGAGAAAAGGGTGGATCTAAAGTGGACACCTGTCTTGGTTGCTGGAGGAGAGGAGGGGGAAGGAGGTCTACCTGGGTGGATCTAAAGCAGACACATTGGTGGTCACTTTGTTTGGAAAGTTTAAAAAAAAAAAGATACTAAGGTGGTTTAACATGGGAAACAAAACGAGGTGCTTGGTTAATCACAGAATCACATGGGGTTGGAAGGGACCTCTGGAGATCATCTAGTCCAACCCCCTGCCAAAGCAGGTCCACCCAGAGCAGGTTGCACAGGAACGTGTCCACATGGGTTTTGAATGTCTCCAGAGAAGGAGACCCCACCACCTCCCTGGGCAGAACATTCCAGGGCTCTGCCACCCTCACAGGAAAGAAGTTCCTTCTCGTGTTTAGATGGAACTTCTTATGTACAAGTTTGTGCCCATTTCCTCTTGTCCTGTCACTGGGCACCACTGAAAAAAGACTGGTCCCATCCTCCTGACACCCTCCATTTAAGTATTTAAAAGCATTGATCAGATCCCCCCTCAGTCTTCTCTTCTCCAGACTAAAAGACCCAAGTCCCTCAGCCTCTCCTCATAAGAGAGATGCTCCAGGCCCCTCATCATCTTGGTAGCCCTCTGCTGTACCTTCTCCACCAGTTCCCTGTCCTTCTTGAACTGGGGAGCCCAGAACTGGACCCAGTGCTCCAGATGGGACCTCACCAGGGCAGAGCAGAGGGACAGGATGACCCCTCTCGACCTGCTGGTCACACTCTTCCTGATGCCCCCCAGGATGCCAGTGGCCTTCTTGGCCACAAAGGCCCATTGTTGGCTTATGGCCATTCTGGTGTCCACCAGGACTCCTAGGTCTTTCTCCTCAGAGCTGCTCTCTAGCAGGTCCCCCACAACCTCTCCTGGTGCAGGGGATTATTTCTCCCGAGAAATAATCCGAGGATTAAGGCAGCGCAGTTGGTCTGCTCTGATGAAGTGGAGATTTAAGAGTGAACCCTGTTACGATGCGCACAAATCCCATGGGAATCAGGACCAAAGGGCAGGGAAGCCGCATGGTGGTGAGGAAGAGTGTAAGAGCTTCCACAAAGAAACAGCTGGTCAGGAGAGAAGGGCACTTGAATTTGCTTTATTCGCAGTGTGGTTGATATGTGATATTAATCTCCGTCCTGAGCGTGGGTATATGCACAGCTGAATTAATCGCAGGAGAGTGGAACTTTGTCTTTTGCTACAGTTCCGTAAACACTCTGTTTTGAACTACTTGGTTATGAATTTTTCCCCCGTTCTAAAATACATCATCTCCGTGGCTGGAAATTTCCATCTTTGGGCGCTCACCAAAAGCTGCAGGATCTTTTCTTGTTCTCAGAAGCTTTGGCAAAGCCCAAAGCAAACTTCGTGGGTAAGGTAGGGTGGGATTTGGGTTTTCAGAATCGCGGTAATTCAGACCAAGAGTACCCACTGACCCATCAAAAACTCGTAAATTAAATGCAGAAGGTGGCTGTAGATCCCTTTGTATGTGCTGGCTCTGTCTCAGATACCCATGTACCGATAAAACTGTAGGTCTTATTGGCTGAGAATCACAGAATCACAGAATCTTCTAGGTTGGAAGGGACCTTAAAGATCATCTTGTCCAACCGTCAACCTGACTGACAAAAATAGACACCCACACAACAAACAAGGAGCATCATCACTAAACCATACCTCCCAGCACTACATCAACCTGTCTTTTGAACACCTCCAGGGATGGTGCCTCAACCACCTCCCTGGGCAGCCCATTCCAATGTCTGATGACCCTTTCAGTGAAAAAAATTTTCCTATACTATATACGGGAATCAAAGGTCTGAAGATGCTACCTTAATGCAGGTATTCAAAAGAGCAGAGCTAAGGCTGGATATTCACTTGATTTTGTTTTTTTTTATATCCTTCCCTTTAAGTGTTTAGCCTTGCAAATTTAATAAAGACAAAGCAAAGCATGTAGTGAATATTCTGTCAAGCAGGCACCCATTACACGAGCGAAAATTTGCTTCAGGGAGACGTTTGCTAACAGCAGGTTTAAATTGAAATTACAGGAATCCACCAGAACTTTTTACAGTCATCTTCTAAAAGGGAGTTACTTGCTGAAGGTTGTCTCTATTAAAAGGTTCTGATTTTGCCAAAGAGTGAATTGGAGTTTCTGCAGTCAAGGATAGGTATTAAAGAAAGCAATTAAATATATTTGCTGCCCTTTTTTAGACAAATTTCTGTTGTTCCAGAGTGAGTGGCAGAATCACATTGATCCCAACAACATTTTAGAGCACAGCTTCCCGTAGAAGGCCTTATTTGTATTCCTCCCAGGAACAAAAATAGGAACTACGCCCTGCTTTGTATTATATAGATTTTTTTTCCAAGCCTGACTGAAAGCACTGTATTATTCATGCACAGGCTATTCATCCACAGCGGTGCCAAAACAGTTTCTCTTTGCGTGTGGGAAGGCAGAAGAGTTGTCCCTGTGATAAAACCGGATTTGTGATCGCGGTCGTGGGCAGCGGCGTGGTAGTGACTCCTCGTTTAACAGCTCTCAAATTGTATTTCTCCAAAAAAGTGCTTTTTCTGTGGCATTTTGTATTTGAAAGCCACGTTAACAAAGGTAGAAATTCACCAAATGTTTCATTTCTTATTCTTCTGAGTGATTGCTGCGGTTGCCAGCGGGATTTGATAGTCAACGGGAGTGGTTTGGTTGGAGGGGGAGAAGTGTATCTGTGAAATGTCTTCTGCTCCACAGAACAGATGAGGATATGGAGGGTGTCAAGAGGATGGGGCTGGTCTTTTCTCAGTGGTGCCCAGGGACAGGACAAGAGGAAATGGGCACAGACTTGAACATAAGAAGTTCCACCTAAACATGAGGAGGAACTTCTTTCCTTTGAGGGTGGCAGAGCCCTGGAACAGGCTGCCCAGGGAGGTGGTGGAGTCTCCTTCTCTGGAGACATTCAAAACCTGCCTGGACAAGTTCCTGTGCAACCTGCTCTGGGTGGACCTGCTTTGGCAGGGGGGTTGGCCTAGATGATCTCCAGAGGTCCCTTCCAACCCCATGTGATTCTGTGATTCTGTGATATCTGAGTGTTTGTAGGTGGGTAGAGCTAAGTGAGGTGTTTTGTGTTTGTTGTAGAAGTCAATAACATGTTTTCTTTGTATGAATGATGCTCTACCAAAGAAAAAGGTGTTCAAGCCTGGCTTTGAGCTTGTCCACCCAGTTGAACCTTGTATTCACCATGTGGACTTTGGATGCGATGCTCAGCTGTCCTCACTCCTCAAAGCTTTGTAGCTTCCTCTGACTATCTAAGAAATGCCCAGTCAGGGAAGGTTGTTTAGGGTTTTCCTGAAGTTCAGAAAGGGTTTAATGTGTTTCCAATAGCCAGAGTGGATCAAAGCGAACCCCATCTTACAGAGAGGAGGAACAGCTGAGTTACTGCTGCCATAGTCCCCTGGAGTTGGAGATGTTCCTCCATCTCAGTTCTCAGCCAACAGATAAGGATTCCTCCCAAGCCATAGTATGCGGGATACAGCCTAAGGCAGCATATTTTTTATTGTCAAGGAGGAGAAAATCCTCGAAGAGATTTTTTTAATGAAGGCTATTTTTATTTTTTGCCTCTAGTGAATTCAATTGAGCAATTTAAAACCATTTCAGGGTCGTTCTTTTTTTTGTTTTTTCCCTTTTTCTCAAGTGACAGTGAAGTCCCACAAATCTAGGGAGACGCTGGCAATAAAACTGCTTAGATAGTGTATAAAATGCCACTGATGGGATTATTTTGCTGCAGCTCGTTGCAGCTATTATGCTCGGCAGCATGATTCCTCATTGTAAGTTCATAAAAGAGCTAATGACAGGAAGTGGAGATTTGCAAAGTTGAATGAAAGTGGAATGCAAATTCATAACAAAAAGAGCAACTAATGATGGGAAGAGTGCACTGAGGACCATGATAAATGTGCCGACACTTAGAGTCTTTCAATGAAATGCACTTGGTTTCAGCCAGGAGCTGTTGTAATTAGACGTAGGAGCCGTGTCCTGATTTTCTTCATCCTCTTGGTACACAAAAAAGTCATGCTGGAGGAGAGCTCCTTTACAAGCAAAAGCAATGAGAGGATTTGCCATACAACTCATTCTGGGATGTAACCAAACAAGCTTTTTGAAGAGATAGGTATTGGGAAAGCTAAATCTGCAATGTAGAAGATGTAGCAGTTGCACACCTTGAAAGAACTTCTTTTAGCTTTTTGGGGGGGAAACACGTTTGATCTGGTCGTCATTTTTCACCAGGTGCTGTCTCCATGCAAGTAAAATAATGCACGGACTGATCTTAAAAGTCCTTTGTTTCTCACTTTTTCATGATAAGCCATCAAGTTCCAGAGGAGATTTTTTTTGATAGATGTCTGAAAAAAAGGTGAATCGGGGATTGGAGGAGCTGATTTACAAGGAAAGATTAAAAGTACTACATATGTGTTGTTTATAAAGATCCCAGGGAGACATGGAAAGCACCCAGCAAGGTGTAGATGCTGGGCGGGGGGAAGAGGGGTGGGAGATGGTTGGGATGACATTTCTAACTGTGAGGAACGAGGTGAAAATCAGAGATTGGATATGCAGGGAGAAGGATAGAAAAAAAACCTCCCTGAGATAAAGGTGTCGTTCACTGTAATAAAGGAACGAGGTGAAAATCAGAGATTGGATATGGAGGGAGAAGGATAGAAAAAACCTCCCTGAGGTAAAGGTGTCATTCACTGTAATAAGACCTCAAAAACTCCACCAGACAATGTTCCTGAGACCCCTGAGACCTGGAACAGGTCTACATTGGCTTGTTTGGCCTTCTCCATGGTGTAACTGGTGTCTCCTCCTCGCTGTCCTGTGCTGTGTTTCTGAGGGTGGCTTTGCTTTGCATTTCAGGGCGGCTTTCGGCAAAGAGTCAGAAGTTCTCATCGGCAACCTGGGGGATAAACTCATCCCTCAACAGGAGATCCTGCGAGATGTCAGTGACCTGAAGGCCTTGGCCAACATGCACGAGAGCCTGGAGTGGTTAGCAGGTCGCACCAAGGCAGCCCTCTCCAACCTCTCAGCCACCCAAAGTAAGTAGCTCCCAGAGGAGAACCTTTGTCTTGGAAATGAAAACGAGCATAAATACGGGATTTTAGCAGGAGCGGACATTTTTGTTCTTGGTTTCAAAGTGGGTTAATGTGAGAGGGAAGTAGAAACCAAAGCAGCTCCATCTCTTTCTTCCTGGTGTGACATCTGCTCAGACTGTGGTGGGCACCAGGTGAAGGTGCCATCACTTCTAACATAAGCTCTGAAGGACCTTTCAACGCTTGAGTTTTTTGGCAGCCCCTGCTAATGACATTGCACAGGAGCAGGTATCGGTGCCGAGGCAGGTTTCATTTTCTTTAAAGCATCACTAGATCACTGAATATTTAAAAATATGCATGTATTATAAATTCAGTAGAGAAATTAAGGTCTTAATGAGGAATGCCCTGACGTGCGTGTCACTGGGGCACTGATGCTCAGCCTGAGAAGGCAGAGCAACCCCTGGTGAACTGGGGTGTCGGGAGGGCAGAGAGAGGGGAGCCTGGAGACTCCTCTTCTTCTCCTGGCTGTCAAGGGTTGCCCCCCCTACCTTTGTGAGATCGTTTCACTTCTCCGTGCTTCAGCTTTCGTTCCTTCCCCCAGGGAATAGTGGGTCTTTTTACATGTCTGGGAAGTGCTAGAGACGTGGTTAGTGTTGCTTCTCTCCTTATCACTGTCATTGGCCTGGTTTCCACGGGGTCACGTTCAGAGGAGGGTTGTGACTGTGCCCCAGAAGCAGAGCTCATCAGAAACAGGGCTTAGCTCTGCTGCTTTCCACCAACACCTCCTCACTGCTGTTAACTCCCCAGGAGACACCTATAGCTCAGCTGACACGGGGTCAAGCTTTTCCTAAGACCAGGGGTTTGGGTCTCACCTCCCTACCCAGACATTCCCCATAGCTGTCCTGCGTCACAGGTTGTCCCTTGGGAGACGGCCATGCATTTCTTAGAGCACTTCATATTGCCCTACGTCCCTGTGATAAAATATTGGGTGTTTTACGGTTATTGAACATCCCCTGTTGTCTAGGGGTTATATGAAATGCAGCTGCCTGGGGTGTGGAAGGAGGCATCTCCAAAGTGGTGGAATTTCCATCCCTGGAGGTATTTAAAAGCTGGGCAGACGTGGTGCTGAGGGACATGGTTCAGTGGTGGTTTTGTCAGTGTTAGGTTGATGGTTGGACTCCATGATCTTAAAGGTCCCTTCCAACCGAGACAATTCTATGACTCTATGAAAGTATGGCATAAAAAAGCCCACACAGCTTGGTGGGATCGCAGCACACATGGGGAGACAGGGAAGATCCACAGCTTCTCTGCAACTTGTCCCATGAATAGGGAGCAGAGTCCTGGGGGAAGGTGCCCACAGAGGAGCAGGCCTGTGGGCAGCCAGATCTTCTGAGCTCTCCTGGGAAATTGGCCTTGAAAATCACCTCAGCCTTTTTATTGGGGGAAATTTTGCTGGTGCTAAACAAAGTCATAGTGTTATATCTCTGTTAAAATAGTGTTATATCTCTGTTAAAATAATTGTCCTTGGACAGCAGAGCATTGCTAGTTGGCTGACAATCCTCTTCCTAGGGCTTATAACTCTACTCTAGAGCAGGACCTTTAAACTCTTTACTGCAGCTGTCCGTGATCATTTTGTTGGGATCCAGAACGATAATTAAGATTATACAATTAGCTATAAATTAAATTTTAGTCTGGAGAAGAGAAGACTGAAGGAAGATCTGATCAATGCCTATAAATGCTTAAAGGGTGGTGTCAAGAAGATGGGGCCAGTCTTTTTTCAGTGGTGTCCAGTGACAGGACAAGAGGTAACAGGCACAAACTTGAATGTAAGAAGTTCCACCTAAAAATGAGGAGGAACTTCTTTCCTGTGAGGGTGGCAGAGGCCTGGAAGAGGCTGCCCAGAGAGGTGGTGGAGTCTCCTTCTCTGGAGACATTCAAAACCTGCCTGGACACGTTCCTGTGGGACCTGCTGTGGGTGGACCTGCTTTGGCAGGGGGTTGGACTAGATGATCTCCAGAGGTCCCTTCCAACCCCATATCATTCTCTGATTCTGTGATTCTGTGACCCAAAATACTACAGGTAGCTTGAATATTCTACTACAGATGGCTTGAATGTACTCAACCTGTACTTTGAGTTCTCTGTACCTGAGTGACAGGAAGAATCGCTGGGCTCTCACAGCGTGTACTTTAGAAGATTATTTAAAAAAATAAAATCAAAGAAAACAAAACCTAATAGAAAAAGCTATCAAAGTTCAGTAGCCAAATGTTTATTTGCAGAACTTTAGCGTCTGGGAGAGTTCTTGAGGCTGAGGAGTTGTGCTCTGACAGTCAAAGTTGTTAGAAATAAAACCATCATTTATAATTTCGGTTCTAGTTGAAACTGAGATTTTTTAATAAATCAATATTTTCCAAACATAAAAGGGCACGAGCGTGACTTTCAGGCTTCTGAGAGGACGTTACATGCAGCAGTGAATAAACATAAAAGAACGAAGTGTAATATTTCACTTGGCAGCGTCCTCCTGACAATAAAAATTCATCTTCCTTTGTAATAACTTTATACCAGTGCGCTAAAATGTCTGTACACAAATGCCAGGGGTATCTGAAACAAGAGGAAAGAAGGAAAATGATAGAGGCTGTTGACCTCATGGTTATAAATGAAACCTGGTGGAGTATATCTCATAAATGGAACATCAATAGCGCTGACTGCAATCTGTATGGGAGAAGTAAGAAGTGATGCCGTGGGGCAGAGGAGGTGGTGTAAGTCAGATGTATTTAGGAATCCAGGAAAGGTACGGTGATATACAGGGGAGTGCAATCCTTTTGGGGAAGAATACAAAGAGCAAACAACAGAGGGGAAATGAGATGAGATGTCTCTTTCCATCCCACCCGGACGGGAGGAGAACAGGGATGCAAATGCTCACGGACTGAGCTGAGGGGAGGAAAAAATTAAAACTACCTATTGTTCTGGAGATTCATACAATGTTAATGCTGAAACGTTCAACTGTCACGCGAGTTACTCTGTTCTTTTCTGTCGTGGTTTGATCATCTGAATTTCTGAGCCTCTCATTGCTGGAAGCCGCAGCATGTTAATGAGCATCAGGGGGAGGAGGGAGGAGAGGAAATAACTGACCGAAAGCAAAGCTAAATAAAGAGGTGTTTTTTCTGCCACGCGCTGAAGCTCACCAAAACTCAGGCTCAGATTGCCGTAAGCACGGCCAGCTTTGTCATTTCAACATCATTAACTTTAAAGAGGTGCCCCCATGAAGCCCAAGCATTCCAGTTCAGTGCCACTGGAGTCCATGTTTCGTCACACGCAAGTCAACGGGCCATTAGTCACCCAGCTCTCTTTTGTGGTCGCTGACTTTGGGCAGGTGTTACATTCCTTTGAGCAGCTCTGTCTTCTGCTTTATTTTTCTCCTTGGACTAGATGCTAAATTGAAGTGTCTAAGAGCCGTAATCCCATTAACTGGTAGCAGTGGTGGGGTTTTATCTTCCATGCTTACCACATGTCGGGCCAATACCTGATGAGAACACAAGTCCTGGCCTTGGTTTGTTTCTTTTTTCTGGTCCCAGCAACTTAAGATTAAATCTCAGTCCCTTTCAGGGAATCACCAAGCGCTTGGTGAGTAACTGGGACCAGAACTTTTGATGCAATGCGAGAAATACCATCATCTCCAAAAAGTTCATAATATGCTGGTGGTGACCCCATATTCCTTCCCTGTAAGAAGTCAGTAGCTTTTCCAGCAAAGCTTCCTTGGCTGCAGTTGGGCAATTTATAGGCATTGGCCTAAATGTTTAGAAACCCCAAGCTGGAGCTGGGCAAATATGGTTATGTTTTGGGAAATCCTAAAAATGGGGACTTTTTGGTTAGGCTGTCAAAAGGCCCCTTCCTAGAGATAAAAATTCAATAACCTTTTGCTGTGGATGTGCCACAATTATCACTCATTTAAAAACAGTCTTGCTAATAGAGTGTTTTATCATGCTGGGCAGTCTCTACATTCTTCATTATTTAGTGTTTGCTAAGCTGATGGCTCTTCCATAGCTCTTCCCTTATCTGCACTCCTTCAGAATTGGATTTTATATTTTCCGAACCAGTCAGATATGACAAAGTCATTTTCTTTCTCTCTTGTCTTTTGAAGGAATACAAACTTCTTTTTAACAATACCCGTTTAAGGATTAAAGTTGGAGGAAGAAGATGAATTAACCGAGGAAGTCAAGTAAATTTTCAATAGGTTATGTATGAAAATGGAAGTAGGGTTTCCTCTCCTCTTCCTCTCCTGCTCCTCTGCCTTCTGGTGTGCAGATCCAGCACACGCTCATCTTTTTCCCCTGCCGGAGCTTCAGCCTTCTGAAGCCCTCTGAATATTTTACAAAGAAGGAATTATTATGCACGACGAAGAAGTTGGGGCAATCTTTACATTTTTAAGATGGTTGCGTGCTGTGTGTAGGTAGGAAGATGAAAGATTAGCCATTAGCTCAGCGAGTTGCAGCCACCCTTTTAAATTCAGCTGATGGCGTCTCCCGTCTTCGTTCACATCCTCGTAGTCAGCAGTTAACAACTGACTGGCTTAAAAGTCGAGTTTGAAATGACTTTCTCAACAGAGCTCACATAAAAGAGGGTCGTCTTTCTCTCCTGCTTTATGGGAAGTAAAGTTTTTGCGTGTGTACCATGTGTCCACGTGTGTTTATAGATCAGTAGACACCCTTGCACTCACCCAAAGGTTTTCTTATATAGATCAGTAGACACCCTTGCACTCACCCGAAGGTTTTTCTTAGTGTATCGTGTTTGCTTTCTGTGTGTGCATTTTTCTTATCCTTAATGAAGAATATTTTTGATATAATTTTAATACCTTAACAGTTTTATCTAGAAAAACAGGACTCCAGCAGTGGTCTCAAGAAAGACATCCGCCCTCCTGTCATTCCTTTCTTCACAAAAAGAAAATCTCTTTAGAAAAGGATCCTGATGCTCCTTATTCAGTCAAAGTAGAGAGGTGCATCAAGGAGCCCACCCCAAGAGGAAGTGTTGGTCAATTAAGGTGGAAATAGAAAAAAAACCCCTTGAGTGTTTTATTGTGGGCTGTTTGTTGGGGTTTTGTGGCACCCCACGTCTGGGATTCATGCAATTGGGTGAGCATCCTACTGTATCTGAAGGTTCTGAAGAGTGAAGGACTCAAAAACATACTGTTTTTTAAAACCAGACCTAAACCAGTCATATCTTTGACAGTTGTGAAAGCTCTTGACTTTCAATATCAGCTCCTCCCTGTCTCCAAGTGGAAGTTGTAACCAGAGCAAAGATTCCGTAAAAAGCAAAGATTCCAAGTCTTTGACACAAACTTGTCTTCAAATAGACATCGGGCTGACCCTGTGTCTGCAGGGGCAGAAACTAGAAGGTGAAGTCTCAGTAATGGAGGAAAAATATGAGTACATATTTGGAATTAATCTCTGCAGCTCAAACCTGCCTACCTATGGGGGAAGAACACCAGCATTAGAGGACACGCAAGGGAGACCTTCTCCGAGGGCTCACTCTTTCACTGGCTCCCCAGTTCAAGGTGGACAGGGAACCACTGGAGAGAGTCCAGCGCAGGCTCTGAAGATGACCAAGGGTCTGGAACATCTCTCTGCTGAGGAAAGGCTGAGAGACCTGGGGCTATGGAGAAGAGAAGACCGTGAGGGGATCTCATCAATGCTGACCAGTATCTAAAGGGCAGGTGGCAAGAGGATGGGGCTGGTCTTTTTTCAGTGGTGCTCAGTGTCAGGACAAAAAGAGCAATGCAACGAAAAGAGGATGGTTCTTCCCTGGAATTGGGTCTGGTTAGGAACACCAGACAGTTTGGTATTTTTGGTCAGGACAAAAAGAGCAATGCAATGAAAAGAGGATGGTTCTTCCCTGGAAGCTGGGTCTTCCCTGGAAGTTTGGTCTTTTAGTGTGTTTTTAAGGTGTTATAGTACGAGGAGATTTGTTTAGGGGCATTGCAGAGTGTGCGAGGACAGAGTTTCATAGAATCTTAGAATCATAGAATGGTTTGGGTTGGAAGGGACCTCAAAGATCATCGAGTTCCAACCCCCCTGCCCTGGGCAGGGACACCTCCCACCAGACCAGGTTGCTCAAGGCCCCATCCAGCCTGGCCTTGAACCCCTCCAGGGATGGGGCAGCCACAACTTCCCTGAGCAACCTGTTCCAGTGTCTCACCACCCTCAGAGTAAAAAATTTCTTCCTGAGATCTAATCTGAATCTGTTTTCTTCCAATTTAAAACCATTTCCCCTTGTCCTATCACTACACCTCCTGGCAAAGAGTCCCTCCCCAGGGAGGTTTGGCCCTTCTGAAGTATCTTAAAGGGCATTCAGCCTCTTAATTTCTTTATCCAAGGTGCTTCCAAAGCAGGTAGTTTCCTCCTGTTCAGGGGTGCTTTCACCCCAAAATCAAAGGGCGACACGTGGAAGATGCTTTCACCGCTTTTGCTGATGGGCAGCACTTCACCCTCCAGACTTGCAGGAGTTGGGGTGAGCTATGACTTCATTCAGAAACAGGCAGGGGAGGGGAAAAAAAATGGTTTGTGCTACAGCTTTTTACCAAATCCTGCAGCTCTCTCTCACTGGCTGGCTCTCACTAATGTTAACAGCAAGCATTTGCATCTCATTTTCCAGCCACGGATCTCAAAATACTTCGGAAAGGTTAGTGAAGGCCATTAGAGGATCAAGACCATCCTGGACCAGTTGGCTCCCGGAGGGTCAGCCTCCCCTTTCCCCTGGCTCCCCGTGCTGAAATGGGCTTTGATGGCTCATGGAGAGCATCCTGCAACACTGGAGAAAGCGATGCCTTTTAAAAGTGATGGCCGAGCCCCTTTATACCACTCTGCCAGAGCAAAGGAGCGATAATTTAGAGTCACTTGAAGGCCCCTTTTCTGCTGGCGGAGTGGTATAAAAAGGGGGCTCGGTACAAATGAAAATCAGGCCTGATGTGGTGGTAAAATTGATGCCTTTCATTCGGCAGTCAGGCCACACAGCGGTGGTGAACTCAGATGGGGCTTTGTGCTTAACCCCCGTGTTTCTAATGAACTGAATTCAGCTCTTAAATGGGGCTATATTTCTCTCAAGTTGGAGCTTATTTTTCCTTTGCTGTCACCGAACTTGTAACACATCTTGCTGTATTGATTGCTCACAGGGAACTTTTTTTTTTTTTTTTTTTTTTTTGGTAGAGATCTATTAATAGAGAACCTTATTTAAAAGCCAGATTAAAGATGATCAACACATGCCTGACCTCCTGCAGGAGAAGGATTTTGTGAATGCTGTCGCTTTGTTATTGCAAGAAGAGTAAATTTCTTTCTGAAACAGAAAAAGCTGCGATTTTTTTTCCAAATGCAAACCATCTGCCATTAACTTAAAAAGATAAATCTGTAGTGCTTGTATTATTTGATGAATATCTGTTGCTTCAATATAACTTAGTCTAAATGACAGCTTTCCATTGTAGCTTCTTAAGCTGTCTCATTTTCCAGTATTTATTTTTTTTTCTCTGTTCCACTAACTGAACAGTTGGTGCTCCTCTACAAATGCTCAAAACGTGAGCAGATCCCCTTCTCAGGTGCTCTGAACCTTCATAATACAATCATCCATAATGTCTTTTTCCATCTCAGCGCTGTGCACTCATGGTCTGAATGGAGATAAGGTGTCCTTGCTTGTATTATTTGATGAATATCTGTTGCTTCAATATAACTTAGTCTAAATGACAGCTTTCCATTGTAGCTTCTTAAGCTGTCTCATTTTCCAGTATTTATTTTTTTTTCTCTGTTCCACTAACTGAACAGTTGGTGCTCCTCTGCAAATGCTCAAAACGTGAGCAGATCCCCTTCTCAGGTGCTCTGAACCTTCATAATACAATCATCCATAATGTCTTTTTCCATCTCATCGCTGTGCACTCATGGTCTGAATGGAGATGAGATGTCCCGGGGTGATCCCCTTCCACCTCTGCCTCGAAGACAGTTTGATCAGGATCGTGTTAATTCAGTTTCTCTCTACAGAGTGTTTTACAGACAAGTCCAAGTTCACCTTGTCCATGCCCTGAGCTTGGCCACAAGTGACATGAATATGGGTAGTCCTGGTATGAGCTCAAGATGTCAAGCCCTGCATCTAGGGGAGAGTGTATTAAATTGACCTGGGAATAGCTGGTTCAAAATGCTGTTTCGTTGAGGTCTAGTTGGTTCAGAGGAGAACCAGAGGAAGCCGAAAGGAAAAAGTCATCTTGGGCATGTTATCTGCATTGCCGTGGCTCATATCCACACAGCTCCCCCTTGTCAATCCCACAGCTCAGCCCGTTCCTGTGCCGACACCTCTGGGATGCTGCAGAGATGACCAGTGTCATCTCCTTGCTGCTACACACCCCACCATTGGCCACAGCAAGCTTGGGGCTGGTATTCAATCAAGGAATGAAATACCTGCCTAAACTCATGAGTTTTCCCAGGTGGAGCTACCATTGAGCAAGGACATACTGTGTCCAGTTTTGGGCCCCTCACAACAAGAAAGACATTGAGGGGCTGGAGCGTGTCCAGAGAAGGGCAAGGGAGCTGGTGAGGGGTCTGGAGCACAAGTCTTGTGAGGAGCTGCTGAGGGAGCTGGGGGTGTTCAGCCTGGAGAAAAGGAGGCTGAGGGGAGACCTTCTCACTCTCTACAACTCCCTGAAAAGAGGGTGTAGCCAGGGGGGTCCATCTCTTCTCCCAAGGAACAGGCAATGACACAAGAGGAAATGGCCTCAAGTTGCGCCAGGGGAGGATCAGGCTGGATATTAGGAAAAATTTCTTCACTGAAAGGGTGAGAAGAGGCTGCCCACTTGGAATGGAAGAGGCTGCCCAGGGCAGTGGTGGAGTCACCATCCCTGGAGGTATTTAAAAGCTGGGCAGACGTGGTGCTGAGAGCCACAGTTTAGTGGTGATTTTGTCAGTGTTGGCTAGATGGTTGGACTTGATGGTCTTTAGGTCCCTTCCAACCATAACAATTCTATGATTTTATGACAGGAGAGTTTTGCCATCCTCAGCCACAGTAAAATGTGGATCTGTCAAATCTAAACCAAACCATCTTGATCACAGAATCATAGAGTCATATAGTTGTCTAGATTGGAAGGGACCTTTCATATCATCAGGTCCAACCATTGACCATCAAGTTAATACAAGCTACAAATGTACTTATATGAAGCTGCTGCTAGCAGGTTGAAGACTCCTAGCTAATATATAGACCCTTTCAGATCATGGAGTCCAACCATCAACTTAATAGAAGCTACAAATGTACTTACACTTATATGAAGCTGCTACTAACAGGTTGAAGACTCCCAGCTAAGAAGCTGCTGCTAGCAGGTTGAAGACTCCTAGCTAATATATAGACCCATGGTTCAGTAGATACATCATGTCACCTGGAGTTACTCCATACTGGATGGCAAAAACCTAGTGGGGGAACAAGAGTCAGAGTGCAGAGACCTTTTAGGTGACATTTGGAGAGGAAATGCTAAGTATCCATCAGTATTCTGACTTAGCAGCAGGGACACCCCCAACTAGACCAGGTAACTAATATATAGAGCCATGGTTCAGTAGATACATCATGTCACCTGGAGTTACTCCATACTGGATGGCAAAAACCTAGTGGGGGAGCAAGTGTCAGAGTGCAGAGACCTTTCAGATGACATTTGGAGAGGAAATGTTAAGTGATCCATCAATATCCTGACTTAGCCATGGTTCAGTAGATACATCATGTCACCTGGAGTTACTCCATACTGGATGGCAAAAACCTAGTGGGGGAGCAAGTGTCAGAGTGCAGAGACCTTTCAGATGACATTTGGAGAGGAAATGTTAAGTGATCCATCAATATCCTGACTTAGCATTTATGAGCCTTTTATCAGTAACACCAAGAGTTTTGGTAAAGCCTGAGCATTAAGAGATTTTTCTGGTTTGTTCTATAACTTTTGTGATAAGATTTCATAGCTCACATACGGGTCTGCTTTGGTGGATCCTAGGGAATGAAACCACAGAGTCATCAGCCAACTAAAAGCTCTTGGTTTCTTGTCAAAGTCATCTCCTAGTGCCTTTTTTTCCCCTTGGATGTCTGCAGTGAAGCTGTTCTTACAGATTAGTGGTTGCTGCTTTCCCCAGCCTTGATGCTTTACATCAAATATTTAATGGTTAGAAAATGAGACGTTGTTTTTCTGACCTGGATGCTCAGCATTTGTCATTCTTTATCCCACAGAATGGGCACACCACCGTGATGCAGTCCCAGTATTGATCTGGTGCCATGGGGTCAGCACTTAGATTACCGTCATGATTACACTAATTACTCTTGTTCCATCTTTCTTTCCTCCCACCCACCAGCCTTAAACGCAGGGGATTGTCATGTAAATAAGTGACCTAATTAGCAGTGCTTTCAAACCGTTTTACAATGAGGATCCCTCATGAGTAATACCAGCAAATCAAGGTTTTTGTGGAAATAACTCCAAAGACCCTGCTGTCCACTCCAGTTGGTTCAATGCATTAAGACCTGTTTATCTCTTCTGAAGAAAATGACTCAGTGATGTCAAAGATTAAAAGCAGTAAGTCCATCTGCTTCTCCTTGGCTTGTTAGAGGTGACAGCTTACTATACTGTGGAAGGGGCAAAATCATTTCCAAAACTAGGTGACCGGACTCAAAAGTGTGGTCAACCGTTGACGTCACTAGTGAGTCACTTTGCCACGGTGCATGGGCTATAGGATGTTGTGATCTAACTAGCATTTATATTTCTATGGGAACTGGGAGAAATGACTCTTAAATAAGCAAGAATTGGGGAGAAAATAGACTATGAGTCTGATGCAAAAGGTAACTGATGTTCCTGCTGACGTTCAGGTCATCTTTTTGCTTGTCTCCTTTCCTTTGAGCGCATTCTGCGTGTTTCCCATTCTACAGCCTACGTTTGAAAACCCTTTGTAGTTCCCATGGATATTCAGATTCACACCTTCTTCTAGATCCTCCAGGACAAGGCTCATTCATTCTCATTTGTCTTCCAGCACAGACCCCACTGCTGCTTTCTCCTCTTGTTTTGCAAACCAATCTATTAAAAACAAACAGCCCCCAAAACCCTTCTGTCTCTAATTGTCAACACTCAAAAAAGGATCTTTAAGGTATCTACTTAACTGTGTTTATTTTCATTACACTTTCTTCACCTTGTCCTTGCGAAGAAGAGGAATTTAGCTCTTGGGCTTGAGACACCGACTGATTTTAGCATTTGTGCTTCTTGCTCTTATAGTGAGTAAAATAAGCTCAGAGGTCTGAGGTCCTTTTAGAAATACATCCTTCTCAGTACATCTTCTACCCAGAGGAATTTTGCAGTGATGTCATTGGGGCATTTATTGGCAAGGTGCAGCTCAATCATAGAATCATGGAATGGTTTGGGTTGGAAAGAACCTTTAAGGGCCATCTAGTCCAACCCTCCTGCCATGAGCAGGGACATCTTCAACTAGATCAGGTTGCTCAGAGCTCCATCCAGCCTGGCCTTGAACACCTCCAGAGATGGGGCAGCCACAGCTTCTCTGGGCAACCTGGGCCAGGCTCTCACCACCCTCACAGCAAAGAATTTCTTCCCTACATGTCATCTCAGTCTCCCCTCTTTCATATTAAAACCCTTTCCCCTCCTCCTGTGGCTTCCCTCCCTATCAAGAGTCCCTCCCCAGCTTTCCTGGAGCCCCTTTAGGCACTAGAAGGGGCTTTAATGTCTCCCTGGAGCCTTCTCTTCTCCAGGCTGACTCCCCCCCAACTCTCTCAGCCTGTCCTCATAGGACATCATGGAGGACCCTGAAGAAATAAAAGAAGTTAAATTTATGCTTGTGTTTGCAAGAGAAGTTATGTGCAATCTCAGATGGTTTGAAGCATCACCCCCTTTTCCTGGCCCAGTTGACCAGTCCCTTCACCAAATGTCTTGATCCCTCAGTTTTTAGTTCAGTGATGCTTTATAAGCATCTCATACCAATCACTGTTTTTTTATTGCTTTTCTGGTTCTGAGGAAACCCTAGGTGCATGTTGGCAGCTTTTTATAGCTTTTTTGTTTGGTTTTTTTCATATTAACCCAAGTGCATGGCCAGCACCCATCTTCCTTATTCTTTTAAACTGTGAAAAAATTAACCATTTCGGTTCCCCTGGGACACATTCTAATTGTGGTGTGGACAATCTGCCATGAAGTCAGCGCATAAATCCATTTCCCTCTGCCTTAGATGCAGTACTGAGGGATATGGTGTAGGGGAGGACTTTGTAGAGTAGGGTAGATGGTTGGACTCAATGATCCCAAGGGTCTCTTCCAACCTGAATGATTCTATGATTCTATGCCTTGATTCACAGATGTGAATTTTTCTGTAATTCTCACAGGTTGCTCGCCGGTGAGTTAATGGCGGAGCCGGCATTCTGGGAGTCAGATACCATAGAAATGTCATTAATTTGGTGATACATACATTGTGTTTATTCCAAATGCTTTGAAGCATTCTTTATTAACAGTTGACCTAAAATCATCTCCATCTTTTCTAAGGACACGCTGCCTTGTGTGGAGCAGCTGGCCTTGAGGCTTTCTGTTTTCCTTCCACTCATTTTTGCTCACTCATTCCCCACTATTGACAATTTTTAAAAGGTCTTCTCCGCCTACTGAAACCAGTGACAAATGGGTAAAGAAATTAGTCGGGGGGTGATTTTTTGGCTCTGTGTAGATTGAAGGAAGTGTCTCCATTGACTTACTTCACTGGAGCTGTGATTTTGTCCTGTCTTTCATGAAAATTAGGAGAAACGCATGGCTGGTGCTTCCAACAGAGAAGGATGGGAAACACCGAACAGGCAAAAAATACTTTCCAGAATTCAAAAGCAGATAAATGGGTTTTAGTAAGCTTCCTAAATCAAGTCGCTTCTGAACTAATAGAATTCAGCCCAAGAAATAATATTTCTCAGAGGGGTAGGGAAGGGGAAAGTTATATTTTAAATTACTGAAAAAAAGAAAAATTTAACACAGAGGAGTTCTTGTAGTTGAGGAGCACTGGAACAGGAAACACGGGACTTTTCAAAGAGATCCTTCCGTATCCAAAATCTTCAACTGTGATGGCTCTCCTGCTCTTAGCTGCACCTGCACGATTTTGCTTCCTTCAGTGAAAAAGCCCTGCTCTTCAGAATTTTGTAAATGAACCAAGAGGTTTGGGGTTTTTTCAAGCCTTTTCCAGACTTGAGTACAAAGTGTTTAAAGGAAAGCGTTGAACAACCAGACCTTCCAGTGGGTTGTTGTACATTGGAGGTAGAACCTTCCACCACACTATTTCCCCTGTCCCTCTAGTCTGTAGACACATCCCCCCCCCTCCTCAGCCCCAATAATCCCTTTCCCGAGGCTGCATATTTGCAAAAAGTACTGGAAAACAAACCACTTTTAGAGGAGTTATTGCCTTTTTAAAAGTGCTAATTTCCTTGCGAAATTTATGCCTGCCAGCAGAGGCAGACGAGGAGCTCCGCAGGCAGCTCTAACGAGACAATTCATTAAGTAGCGAGTGTACACACGCCATAAAAAACATTAATTCACAAAATGAAAAACTAATAGAGTGTTTAGCCTGTTCTTTATCACCAGTGACAGTCTGCGCTCTCCTCATCATTAGTGTTTACTGAACTGATGGGGACTGCAGCCCGGCCCGCTTATCACCACTCATCGCAAATGAGGTCGCGATGGTTTTTTCCAGCACGGCTGCCTTGTCCCCTCTCCCCAACTGGAATTTTAACAGAGAGGCACAGAAGGAAGCTCTCAGTGCCAGCCTTCAGTTTTGTCTTGCTTTTCGTAGAAAGTTATCCTTCCTTCTCAGAATCACAGAATCTTCTAGGTTGGAAGGGACCTTAAAGATCATCTTGTCCAACCGTCAACCTAATTTTGACAAAAATAGACACCCACACAACAAACAAGGAGCATCACCATCACTAAACCATAC
>NW_015091339.1:583168-644459 GCF_001431845.1 Calidris pugnax | reverse complement strand
TTTTTTTTTTTTTTTTTTTTTTTTTTGGTAGAGATCTATTAATAGAGAACCTTATTTAAAAGCCAGATTAAAGATGATCAACACATGCCTGACCTCGTGCAGGAGAAGGATTTTGTGAATGCTGTCGCTTTGTTATTGCAAGAAGAGTAAATTTCTTTCTGAAACAGAAAAAGCTGCGATTTTTTTTCCAAATGCAAACCATCTGCCATTAACTTAAAAAGATAAATCTGTAGTGCTTGTATTATTTGATGAATATCTGTTGCTTCAATATAACTTAGTCTAAATGACAGCTTTCCATTGTAGCTTCTTAAGCTGTCTCATTTTCCAGTATTTATTTTTTTTTTCTCTGTTCCACTAACTGAACAGTTGGTGCTCCTCTGCAAATGCTCAAAACGTGAGCAGATCCCCTTCTCAGGTGCTCTGAACCTTCATAATACAATCATCCATAATGTCTTTTTCCATCTCATCGCTGTGCACTCATGGTCTGAATGGAGATGAGATGTCCCGGGGTGATCCCCTTCCACCTCTGCCTCGAAGACAGTTTGATCAGGATCGTGTTAATTCAGTTTCTCTCTACAGAGTGTTTTACAGACAAGTCCAAGTTCACCTTGTCCATGCCCTGAGCTTGGCCACAAGTGACATGAATATGGGTAGTCCTGGTATGAGCTCAAGATGTCAAGCCCTGCATCTAGGGGAGAGTGTATTAAATTGACCTGGGAATGGCTGGTTCAAAATGCTGTTTCGTTGAGGTCTGGTTGGTTCAGAGGAGAACCAGAGGAAGCCAAAAGGAAAAGGTCATCTTGGGCATGTTATCTGCATTGCCATGGCTCATATCCACACAGATCCCCCTTGTCAATCCCACAGCTCAGCCTGTTCCTGTGCTGACACCTCTGGGATGCTGCAGAGATGACCAGTGTCATCTCCTTGCTGCTACACACCCCACCATTGTCCACAGCAAGCTTGGGGCTGGTATTCAATCAAGGAATGAAATACCTGCCTAAACTCATGAGTTTTCCCAGGTGGAGCTACCATTGAGCAAGGACATACTGTGTCCAGTTTTGGGCCCCTCACAACAAGAAAGACATTGAGGGGCTGGAGCGTGTCCAGAGAAGGGCAAGGGAGCTGGTGAGGGGTCTGGAGCACAAGTCTTGTGAGGAGCTGCTGAGGGAGCTGGGGGTGTTCAGCCTGGAGAAAAGGAGGCTGAGGGGAGACCTTCTCACTCTCTACAACTCCCTGAAAAGAGGGTGTAGCCAGGGGGGTTCATCTCTTCTCCCAAGGAACAGGCAATGACACAAGAGGAAATGGCCTCAAGTTGCGCCAGGGGAGGATCAGGCTGGATATTAGGAAAAATTTCTTCACTGAAAGGGTGAGAAGAGGCTGCCCACTTGGAATGGAAGAGGCTGCCCAGGGCAGTGGTGGAGTCACCATCCCTGGAGGTATTTAAAAGCTGGGCAGACGTGGTGCTGAGAGCCACAGTTTAGTGGTGATTTTGTCAGTGTTGGCTAGATGGTTGGACTTGATGGTCTTTAGGTCCCTTCCAACCATAACAATTCTATGATTTTATGACAGGAGAGCTTTGCCATCCTCAGCCACAGTAAAATGTGGATCTGTCAAATCTAAACCAAACCATCTTGATCACAGAATCCTAGAATCATATAATTGTCTAGGTTGGAAGGGACCTTTCAGATCATGGAGTCCAACCATCAACTTAATAGAAGCTACAAATGTACTTACACTTATATGAAGCTGCTACTAACAGGTTGAAGACTCCCAGCTAATATTTAGAATCATAGAATCATAGAATTGTCCAGGCCGGAAGGGACCTCCAAAGGCCATCTAGTCCGACCTCCCCACAGTCAGCAGGGACACCCCCAACTAGACCAGGTAACTAATATATAGAGCCATGGTTCAGTAGATACATCATGTCACCTGGAGTTACTCCATACTGGATGGCAAAAACCTAGTGGGGGAGCAAGTGTCAGAGTGCAGAGACCTTTCAGATGACATTTGGAGAGGAAATGTTAAGTGATCCATCAATATCCTGACTTAGCATTTATGAGCCTTTTATCAGTAACACCAAGAGTTTTGGTAAAGCCTGAGCATTAAGAGATTTTTCTGGTTTGTTCTATAACTTTCGTGATAAGATTTCATAGCTCACATATGGGTCTGCTTTGGTGGATCCTAGGGAATGAAACCACAGAGTCATCAGCCAACTAAAAGCTCTTGGTTTCTTGTCAAAGTCATCTCCTAGTGCCTTTTTTTCCCCTTGGATGTCTGCAGTGAAGCTGTTCTTACAGATTAGTGGTTGCTGCTTTCCCCAGCCTTGATGCTTTACATCAAATATTTAATGGTTAGAAAATGAGACGTTGTTTTTCTGACCTGGATGCTCAGCATTTGTCATTCTTTATCCCACAGAATGGGCACACCACCGTGATGCAGTCCCAGTATTGATCTGGTGCCATGGGGTCAGCACTTAGATTACCGTCATGATTACACTAATTACTCTTGTTCCATCTTTCTTTCCTCCCACCCACCAGCCTTAAACGCAGGGGATTGTCATGTAAATAAGTGACCTAATTAGCAGTGCTTTCAAACCGTTTTACAATGAGGATCCCTCATGAGTAATACCAGCAAATCAAGGTTTTTGTGGAAATAACTCCAAAGACCCTGCTGTCCACTCCAGTTGGTTCAATGCATTAAGACCTGTTTATCTCTTCTGAAGAAAATGACTCAGTGATGTCAAAGATTAAAAGCAGTAAGTCCATCTGCTTCTCCTTGGCTTGTTAGAGGTGACAGCTTACTATACTGTGGAAGGGGCAAAATCATTTCCAAAACTAGGTGACCGGACTCAAAAGTGTGGTCAACCGTTGACGTCACTAGTGAGTCACTTTGCCACGGTGCATGGGCTATAGGATGTTGTGATCTAACTAGCATTTATATTTCTATGGGAACTGGGAGAAATGACTCTTAAATAAGCAAGAATTGGGGAGAAAATAGACTATGAGTCTGATGCAAAAGGTAACTGATGTTCCTGCTGACGTTCAGGTCATCTTTTTGCTTGTCTCCTTTCCTTTGAGCGCATTCTGCGTGTTTCCCATTCTACAGCCTACGTTTGAAAACCCTTTGTAGTTCCCATGGATATTCAGATTCACACCTTCTTCTAGATCCTCCTGGTCAAGGCTCATTCATTCTCATTTGTCTTCCAGCACAGACCCCACTGCTGCTTTCTCCTCTTGTTTTGCAAACCAATCTATTAAAAACAAACAGCCCCCAAAACCCTTCTGTCTCTAATTGTCAACACTCAAAAAAGGATCTTTAAGGTATCTACTTAACTGTGTTTATTTTCATTACACTTTCTTCACCTTGTCCTTGCGAAGAAGAGGAATTTAGCTCTTGGGCTTGAGACACCGACTGATTTTAGCATTTGTGCTTCTTGCTCTTATAGTGAGTAAAATAAGCTCAGAGGTCTGAGGTCCTTTTAGAAATACATCCTTCTCAGTACATCTTCTACCCAGAGGAATTTTGCAGTGATGTCATTGGGGCATTTATTGGCAAGGTGCAGCTCAATCATAGAATCATGGAATGGTTTGGGTTGGAAAGAACCTTTAAGGGCCATCTAGTCCAACCCTCCTGCCATGAGCAGGGACATCTTCAACTAGATCAGGTTGCTCAGAGCTCCATCCAGCCTGGCCTTGAACACCTCCAGAGATGGGGCAGCCACAGCTTCTCTGGGCAACCTGGGCCAGGCTCTCACCACCCTCACAGCAAAGAATTTCTTCCCTACATGTCATCTCAGTCTCCCCTCTTTCATATTAAAACCCTTTCCCCTCCTCCTGTGGCTTCCCTCCCTATCAAGAGTCCCTCCCCAGCTTTCCTGGAGCCCCTTTAGGCACTAGAAGGGGCTTTAAGGTCTCCCTGGAGCCTTCTCTTCTCCAGGCTGACTCCCCCCCAACTCTCTCAGCCTGTCCTCATAGGACATCATGGAGGACCCTGAAGAAATAAAAGAAGTTAAATTTATGCTTGTGTTTGCAAGAGAAGTTATGTGCAATCTCAGATGGTTTGAAGCATCACCCCCTTTTCCTGGCCCAGTTGACCAGTCCCTTCACCAAATGTCTTGATCCCTCAGTTTTTAGTTCAGTGATGCTTTATAAGCATCTCATACCAATCACTGTTTTTTTATTGCTTTTCTGGTTCTGAGGAAACCCTAGGTGCATGTTGGCAGCTTTTTATAGCTTTTTTGTTTGGTTTTTTTCATATTAACCCAAGTGCATGGCCAGCACCCATCTTCCTTATTCTTTTAAACTGTGAAAAAATTAACCATTTCGGTTCCCCTGGGACACATTCTAATTGTGGTGTGGACAATCTGCCATGAAGTCAGCGCATAAATCCATTTCCCTCTGCCTTAGATGCAGTACTGAGGGATATGGTGTAGGGGAGGACTTTGTAGAGTAGGGTAGATGGTTGGACTCAATGATCCCAAGGGTCTCTTCCAACCTGAATGATTCTATGATTCTATGCCTTGATTCACAGATGTGAATTTTTCTGTAATTCTCACAGGTTGCTCGCCGGTGAGTTAATGGCGGAGCCGGCATTCTGGGAGTCAGATACCATAGAAATGTCATTAATTTGGTGATACATACATTGTGTTTATTCCAAATGCTTTGAAGCATTCTTTATTAACAGTTGACCTAAAATCATCTCCATCTTTTCTAAGGACACGCTGCCTTGTGTGGAGCAGCTGGCCTTGAGGCTTTCTGTTTTCCTTCCACTCATTTTTGCTCACTCATTCCCCACTATTGACAATTTTTAAAAGGTCTTCTCCGCCTACTGAAACCAGTGACAAATGGGTAAAGAAATTAGTCGGGGGGTGATTTTTTGGCTCTGTGTAGATTGAAGGAAGTGTCTCCATTGACTTACTTCACTGGAGCTGTGATTTTGTCCTGTCTTTAATGAAAATTAGGTGAAACACATGGCTGGTGCTTCCAACAGAGAAGGATGGGAAACACCGAACAGGCAAAAAATACTTTCCAGAATTCAAAAGCAGATAAATGGGTTTTAGTAAGCTTCCTAAATCAAGTCGCTTCTGAACTAATAGAATTCAGCCCAAGAAATAATATTTCTCAGAGGGGTAGGGAAGGGGAAAGTTACATTTTTAAATTACTGAAGAAAATAAAAATTTAACACAGAGGAGTTCTTGTAGTTGAGGAGCACTGGAACAGGAAACACGGGACTTTTCAAAGAGATCCTTCCGTATCCAAAATCTTCAACTGTGATGGCTCTCCTGCTCTTAGCTGCACCTGCACGATTTTGCTTCCTTCAGTGAAAAAGCCCTGCTCTTCAGAATTTTGTAAATGAACCAAGAGGTTTGGGGTTTTTTCAAGCCTTTTCCAGACTTGAGTACAAAGTGTTTAAAGGAAAGCGTTGAACAACCAGACCTTCCAGTGGGTTGTTGTACATTGGAGGTAGAACCTTCCACCACACTATTTCCCCTGTCCCTCTAGTCTGTAGACACATCCCCCCCCCTCCTCAGCCCCAATAATCCCTTTCCCGAGGCTGCATATTTGCAAAAAGTACTGGAAAACAAACCACTTTTAGAGGAGTTATTGCCTTTTTAAAAGTGCTAATTTCCTTGCGAAATTTATGCCTGCCAGCAGAGGCAGACGAGGAGCTCCGCAGGCAGCTCTAACGAGACAATTCATTAAGTAGCGAGTGTACACACGCCATAAAAAACATTAATTCACAAAATGAAAAACTAATAGAGTGTTTAGCCTGTTCTTTATCACCAGTGACAGTCTGCGCTCTCCTCATCATTAGTGTTTACTGAACTGATGGGGACTGCAGCCCGGCCCGCTTATCACCACTCATCGCAAATGAGGTCGCGATGGTTTTTTCCAGCACGGCTGCCTTGTCCCCTCTCCCCAACTGGAATTTTAACAGAGAGGCACAGAAGGAAGCTCTCAGTGCCAGCCTTCAGTTTTGTCTTGCTTTTCGTAGAAAGTTATCCTTCCTTCTCAGAATCACAGAATCTTCTAGGTTGGAAGGGACCTTAAAGATCATCTTGTCCAACCGTCAACCTAATTTTGACAAAAATAGACACCCACACAACAAACAAGGAGCATCACCATCACTAAACCATACCTCCCAGCACTACATCAACCTGTCTTTTGAACACCTCCAGGGATGGTGCCTCAACCACCTCCCTGGGCAGCCCATTCCAATGCCTGAGAACCCTTTCAGTGAAAAAATTTTTCCTAATATCCAGCCTGAAAATATCCAGCCTGAGGATCTCCATCCTCATCAGGACCTCAAGGAGGTTTGCAAGGGAAAACCCCTTCCTTAAGGATCTTCCTGTATGAGCGTGGTTGCCTCTACTCGAGAATGACATTCATTAGTAGGAATTTTCTACTAATAATATTAATTGAGCCTGCTTTCTCTTTACTTCTTCCTGTCCTTTAAGTATTGGCATAACTTTGCCCCTTCAGCACAGGTGAATGGTTGATCCCAGTAATTTATAGAATTTATAGAATCGCCCAGGCCGGAAGAGACCTCCAAAGGTCATCTAGTCCGACCTCCCTGCAGTCAGCAGGGACACCCCCAACTAGACCAGCCTCATCGGGCCTCTCCTTGAATATCTCCAGGGATGGGGCCTCAACCACCTCCCTGGGCAACCTGTTCCAGTGCTCCACCACCCTCACAGTGAAGAACCCCCTCCTAATCACCTAAAAGGTGAGCTGGACCAGTGCTGACTATTTAGTAATTCCATCCTCCCATCTCTTGTTTGAAAGGTCCCAACCTCTTAAAGCATGTCCTTTCCTGATATTTGTTTTGTGTTAACAAGAATCCCCATTCTTGTCTGTGTTTTGCTACCAATCGATACGGTCAGCTGCGCACTCAGCCCGTATGAGCGTGGTCAACGTTCTCCATCTTTCAGAGCTTTGCAGGGACCAAGTTCAAGGACTAGGGTTGAGGCCATTGGCATGGGAGACTTGGTGCTTGGCTTAGGTGGGCGCTGACTGTCATCACCTCTGCTCATCACCACCCGTGCTTATGTGTAGAGACAAGCATCTGTAGAGACAAGCTTATCTTGGAGTCAAGAGTTAACCTTACCCATCATCGTGGAAGTGAAGGTCAGAGCACTGATGTGCAGTTCTCACCAGCTGCATGAGCTATGGAGCTACCTTTCGGTTTGGAGCCCGTGTGAAGACGACAGCTGACATCAAAAATCAAAGTGTTAGGTGCTAGATACGTTGGAGGTTGAACTATTTGACCTTTAAAGGTGTCTTCCAACCCAAACCATTCTATGATTCTGTGATCTTGGGAATCTTGGGAGGTGTCATTGCTCTTATTGAGACCCAAACCATTCTATGATTCTGTGATCTTGGGAATCTTGGGAGGTGTCATTGCTCTCATTGAGGTTTTTTTTTCTCCATATTTAAAGTCTGTAAAGACAACAATTTAGGTAAAAAGGAGTGATGCAACAATATCTGCATAGGTATTTTAAGTATTCAGCCATATCTAAGAGGCCCGAAGGTTCACACTTCTGAAAAGGAAGTGGGAGGATGTCAAACCCGAAATCCAGCTTTCTTTCCTGATTTCCTGTAGCTCTGAGATGAGTCTTGTGAACTTTGGTGGAATCAAAATCCAGTTCCAGATTTTACGGCTCATTCCAGTCCTTTTGTACAAAGCTGCAGCTCAGAGATCCCCAAACAGACCAATTTAGAGGTAGGCAGCGAGTGATCTATGCCTTAGAACTTCAAATTATACTCCTGCAGCCAGAACTTGGTCCAAGTGGCCATATGGGTTGCGTATAGTTGTTGTTGTTCATTATTTCTGGAGCACCACAGGTGTGCAGGGCGCTTTGCGAGCGGATAAAAGGAGAAGGCCCCTGCTCCTCGAAGAGCTTGCACTCTAAATTAGATTGAGATGGCATCTCGAGGGCGAGAAGAGATCAAAGTGGGAGGGAAAATGTGTAACCACTAAAAGAAAAGCGGCTTGAGAGCGGGGTCCTGGTATTTATTCCCACAGGGAGAAAATCATTGGAGTTTATTTGCTTTGTCTGGTACTCTTTGGTTATTTAGGGGTTTTTTTTTAATCTCCAGCAGGTCCTAACGTATCTCCCAGCTCCTGCAGCTGAAGGCAGCTGTCTTCATACAACTACATCGAAGTGATGCCCCGTGGCCAATTGTGTCACCTTTCGGCGGGGCTGTGGGCATCTCAGTGACGTTCCTGTCAACCCACAAAGCCCTTGCTCACCAGCATCACCACGGTGGCAGCTTTCCTTTACCCCTCTCTAGCCCAGATTGACAGAACATAGCTTAACAGAAATAGACGTGATTTTTGGATGGTGTCATATTTAAAAGACTCCTGCTGGTTGGCTTCAGAAGACAGAGGTCTCCTGGCATATGTCCTCCTTCAAAGATCTCGCCAAAATAGGGCCTTGATGTTGCATCTAATGTGCACATTGTACTGCTCTACTCTTATCTCCCTTAAAAAACCCCACGTAATCATGTGTCCAATTCCTCCCAGCTTCACTCAACGCTTTTTCCTCTAAATACCCAGATATTCTTCTTTCTTGTTGTTGTTAGAGTGGCAATTTTGTCTCCCAGTGGCATCATCGTGATGCTAAAAGCTGTAGGAACAGGAGACGTGGAGAGCTTCGAGTCAGCTTGAGTGGCAGTGATGGATAAAAACACATTATCCAGGTTCCACACTGAGAACTAAAGCATGGAAAGAGAAGGTGGTGCACGGGGTCCCCAGAAAAGTCCCCAACAGAGAGAAGAGTGAACCCTGAGTCTCCAAAAGCGTGTTCCAACATATAGCCTATAGCAAATTTCCTTTTCTCTGTGTGTATTTGCAATTCTTTTGGAGTTTCCTCTTCTGGAGAGGAAAGGGGTAAGAAATTAAAATTTAAAAAGCTGTGAACTGGTCCCTGACGTTACCTGTGTGGCACAGCGAGCGTTTCATACTGCATCTCTTTCCCAAATAAGAGGCTTTTTTTTTTTTTTCCCCAACAGAGTTGTAAAATTTCTCTGTGAGCCTTTCCCCTTTCCCTTGTAAAGCGAACGTGTGTCGTGCGAGGTAAAGCCTGAGCAGGTTGGAGGTTTATTTCTCAGGTTCGGGTTGCACCGGAGTCGAGGCAGAGCCTGTAACCTTAGATTGATTTTTTTCTCCTTGCGCTATTAAGCCATTTAAATCTGTTAGCAGTCACTCTGCTCAAGCAGGGAGCGGGCAGGATGCGCTATTGTAGGCCTTGATTGGTTACAGAGGTTTGTTTATGGGCAACGCGGCAGGTTTTGTTTAATATTCCAGAGGTCGAGTAATTTACGTCCATCGATTTACAAGGCACAATCTGTCAAGAGGCACCAGCGTCGCGTTGAATTGCAAAATGATTGAAATCATTGGTGACAACGAGTGTGTTAAGTTTATGGTTTTTCTCTGGTTTGCTGGAACGAAACGTTCCTTCTCCTTGGAGTGAGAAATCTTGGCTGTGCTTACAGCAAGCTAGAAGAAATACCTTAGATTGATATAACCAAACAAAACCATAACCAAACAAAACCCAGCAGCACAGGAAAGTGACTTAAGACAAAGGAAATTCATCTGGTTAGGCTGCAAGATGATAAGGGCCAATGGAACAAGGTGTTGGCCACTGCTTACCCAACCGTTGGGTATTGCGTTGGCCAGGAGGGCTCATGTTCAGGCTGGTGTAAATGTGTTATGAAGATGGAGAAGGGGAAGAAAAAGTGGATGGCTGCTGACCTGCTGTTTTGCTTTTCCAGAATTTCTGTTGGAGATACCTCCTCCCTCTTTCAGCAGAGAACTCAAAGTGTGTTCTGGTGGGTTGAATGTCCATGCCATGCAGGGTCACCCTTCACCCAAAGCACTGGCCAAACAAAGCCGGCTCCAAATTACCTTTTTTTTTTCAAGGCCCTTAATAATTTAGGCTCTGATTATTTTTTGCTGCTACAGCTCCTTCTGTGGGTTCACGTGGCCAAGGTTGATGGAGTAAAAGTGTCTTGAGTGAGACTTAAAGAAATGGGGTTTTCTCGTTGGGTGTGAAATGGTCTTTTCTGGGTTTCCAAAGATTGAGAAAGGAAAACTGATGGGCCCTGAAATGCTTCCTGTGATCTCAAAAAGCAAAAGTACACTTCAGTGTCCTCGTCATGCATGGGAGAAATTGGTTTGCATCCCCCCAGCCAGCACCAGACCCTCCTCCCCACCGTGAGGGCTCTGAACACCCAGAAGGACTTCAGTGCTCTCGCTTTTAAATAAGGAGCAGATTGTCCCCGTCTCCCTCCTCCTCTTATCTCCACTGACAAATATAATTACAGCTTCACTTAAATGGCTGTAAATGAATTCTGGAGAGTAGAAAAAATTGTGCCTGTATCTCTCCCCTGCAGAAATTAGCTGACTCTTGCGTTTCGGATGATGGGTCCATCCATCTCCACCGCTGGAGCGAGCTGGCACGATCGAACCCGAAGCTGCAGCCCCAGTGCTGCTAAAGAGAGCTGATTCCTGCATCCAGGAGAGAGACTGGTAGAAACTTCTCAAAATGTAGGATTTTGGACTAAAAGTAGATGGGGTTTGTTTCCCCCATAATAAAGATGAGGTTTTCTGCTTTCTCCTGTGGCCAAATGAGCACCCCTAGACCTGATCCTGCAGGATCCAAAAGTCCTGCCACCCTCCAGGGAAACAAATGTCACTTGGGGGTCTCGTAGCTGGACAAACAGCTCTTCCAAAGCCCTTCCCAGAGTCATCTCTGAACACCCTTATCTGGAAATTAAGAGGCTGTGTCAATAAGCCCATCAGACCCGCACTGATAATTTCATTTTCTCTGTGGGAGAGACCTCAGTGAGCAGAGAGGGGCTTGGAGGAGTGTTGGGAGGGGGCATCCTTGTTATTCCCATTCACCTGCTCTCATTTCCCTCTTTATTTCTCTTTCATACTCCAGGCCAGTTAATTATTTTCAGCAGTATTTGCCAGGCTACGAATTTCTCTACCGTGTTCCTTGGTTAAAAAAAAAACAAAACAAAACAACTTCATAAATATTGCTCTGATGGCAGGATTTGCTGAAGGAGGCTACTTTCGGGAGCCGTGTTTTACATGGCTTCACCCATGCAGGCTTTTCTCTGTTGTAATTCACCGTACATTTATAAGCACAATTAAGCACTTCACTTTTCCTTTTGTTCTCTCACGCTCCTTTAATTGTACAGGAGCTTTAATTGCTCCAGCCTGTCTTGTATGTTTACCTCTGTTTCCATTTGTTTTATACAAAATATATCAGGGATTTTTATCTCGTTGTTTGGGGTTTTTTTTTATACTAGATCTGAAGGTATGTTTAATTTTAGGACCTAATGCAAAGCTCTGCATAGGTTCCTCCTTCAAAGCAGGTCTTTGGCTGTACAAACAGCAGCAAGTGACATTTACTTAATCAATCTCCATCAAAATGAAAGTTTATTGTCAACAGTTCCTTGGTGATGTACAAATCCTTTCTGTGCAGAGTTGCGTTGGTGTCTGGCAAAGTGTTTTATCGTGTAACCGATGTTAGTGCAAGAAAACGAAGAGGAGGAGGTTGGGAAGGGTTGTTGACACGCTGGAGGGCTTTGCTGCCATCCAGAGAGACCTGGACAGGCTGGAGAGCTGGGCAGAGAGGAACCTGATGAAATTCAACAAGGACAAGTGTAGGGTGCTGCACCTGGGGAGGAATAACCCCCTGCACCAGGACAGGTTGGGGGCTGACCTGCTGGAGAGCAGCTCTGAGGAAAAAGACCTAGGAGTCCCGGTGCACAATAAGATGACCATGAGCCAACAGTGTGCCCTTGTGGCCAAGAAGGCCAATGGCATCCTGGGGGGCATCAGGAAGAGTGTGACCAGCGGGTGGAGGGAGATCATCCTCCCCTTCTGTTCTGCCCTGGTGAGGCCCCATCTGGAGTACTCTGTCCAGTTCTAGGCTCCCCAGTTCCAGAAGGACGGGGAACTGGTGGAGAGAGTACAGCAGAGGCTACAAAGATGATGAGGGGCCTGGAGCATCTCTCTGCTGAGGAAAGGCTGAGGAACTTGGGTCTGTTTAGTGTGGAGAAGAGCAGAGTGAGGGGGGATCAATTGTATGAAGAAGGATGCCAGGATGGAGAACTCCATCAGGCAGAGAATAATGCTGGTATATGAAGAACCAAATATAAAACATCAACGAATAAGCTTAGGCCAGAAATGAGATCCGAAATTTGAACTTCACTGCTAGACAAGTGAAGTTTTGAAGGAGCCAGCAAGGGTAGAAATCTGAACATCTTCAATATGGCACACAAGGCTATGGGACAGAGGGCTTGTGGGGAGTGGACGTGATGATCCAGGAGGTCCCTTGCAGTCCCCATTATTTAATTCAAGTGGAAGGGGGCTGAGTGGGCCTGCCTGATTTCAAACATTGCTAATCACCCTACACAGGAAGTCGTTTCTAAAGTGATGCTCGAACAAGGACTTGAACTCAGATATTTGGGATGCTCTTCCTCTAATTAGGGGGAAATATATGATAATGGTGTGTTACTCTTGTTAGGGAAGCTACTTCTGTAGCTCGAGTGGCAGCGATTTGTGTTGCAGGGGGGAGATGGTTTAGGGTTCAGGCACTGTGATAAAACACCAGGGATGAAGCTGCATTGACACTTCTCCAAGAGATGGTGCTCTTGTGGTCGGGATAAACTCAAGGTGTTTTTTTAAAGAGGTCCCAGTGGGAGGGAAACAGTTGGTCCATGACCTACTCATGCCTGTTGCCTGCTTTTTAATGGCTTTACTGCCTAAGGGCTGTGTTTTATTAAGAAGAACGAAGAAAGCCTCCCAGATACCTCTGAAGGGATGGGGGCAGGCAAAGACTCACCTGAGATTACATGGGGAAGTCTATGGTGACCAAAAAGGACCATTAGGACCATCCTGCCAGTGCCACACTTTGGCTCCTGAGCAGCTCTTTTCTTGCTCCAAGCAGAGCGAGATAAATGTTCCTGGATTTTGCAGCTGCAGAAATACTCATCACAGAGCCAATATCTTCCCAAGCAAATGTATTCTGGTGGTTGATTAAACCCCTCAGATTCACTTTGGACTTTAATCAATTGCAGAAGCAGTTTGTTGCTTCGTGCGCTCCCAAATTATAGAGGTTATTGCTCAGCAAAAAGTGGGAGAGAACACACACGTGTTGAGGACGGAAGCAGACGAGATGCTGTGGTTGCTAAAGCTGAGTGGTATTGATGAAGGATGTCACAAATTTATCCCGTCTTCTCTTTCTAGCCATGTCTCCTGGCCAGGACAGCCATGCCAGTCTGGAACACCTCCCAGCATCTGAGCAGATCCTGCAAACCCTGAGCGAGCTGGCCAGGTCCTTCCAGGAGATGGCTGACCGCTGCCTGCTGGTTCTGCATTTGGAAGTCAGGTAAAAGCCCTAAATTCGTGGATTGTGGGTGAGATTGGGAGGTGGTTGGTTAAGAAGGTGTCCAGAGTACACATTATGGCACCTGAAACAGATGGATTTGCCTGCTGTAGCCTCAAAGGTCAGTCCAGAAACACCAGATCCCATCACCATGGATCGCCAAATGTGGGATGGAGGCAGGATACTCAAAGCGGAATTTTTTAGGGAGATCTGTGTCTTATTCTCCCCCTCTGCTCCACTCTCATGAGACCCCACCTGGAGCACTGTGTCCAGCTTTGGAGTCCTCAGCACAGGAAGAACATGGACCTATTGGAAGGGGACAGTCCTCAGCACAGGAAGAACATGGACCTGTTAGAAGGGGATGAGAGGAGGACACAGAGATGATCCGAGGGCTGGAGGCCCTCTCCTAATAAGACAGGCTGAGAGAGTTGGGGGGGCTCAGCCTGGAGAAGAGAAGGCTCCAGGGAGACCTTAGAGCCCCTTCCAGTCCCTCAAGGGGCTCCAGGAGAGATGGGGAGGGACTCTGGATCAGGGACTGTAGCAATAGGACGAGGGGTAATGGTTTTAAACTGAAGAGAGGAGATTTAAATTAGATACTAGAAAGAAATTGTTTGTTGTGAGGGTGGTGAGACCCTGGCCCAGGTTGCCCAGGGAAGCTGTGGCTGCCCCATCCCTGGAGGGGTTCAAGGCCAGGTTGGATGGGGCTTTGAGTGACCTGGTCTGGTGGGAGGTGTCCCTGCCCATGGCAGGGGGGTTGGAACTCGATGATCTTTAAGGTCCCTTCCAACTCAAATCGTTCTATAATTCTATGATTATGTGTCAGAGACTAGCAGAAATGAGGTTTCGGGGGGTTTGTCCTTAGTATATTGCACAATGATGTTTTAATAGTCTAACAGGTGTCTGCACATTTATTAGCCACTGTGCTTTGGAGCTTTTCGTACTACTTTTTCAAATAGGAACAGAAACTGGGCAACCAGCTGGATTTTTTTAAAGGGATGGATAATTTTATGATGTCTCTGGCTTCACATGCAAAGATCAAAGGCAGCAAATCCCTTTCTTCAGCCTGCCAGCTCTCCACTCTGGGGCTGGGAAGACGTTTTTCCCTTATGCATTGTATTGGCCAGGTGTATTTTCATTGCTTTCCCTTTTCTCTGAAGCATCAAACAGAAGCAGGTGTCAGAGACGGGCAGTGAGGCTTGATGGACCATCAGTTTGTTCTGCCGTGACACATCCTAAGCCATATTGTGTCCTTGTGTACGTTGACGGAGCTCTGGTGAAATCAGTAGGCAGCTTTAAAAAAAAAAATACACATTAGTTATTGTCAGCAGCCCTTCAACCTGCTATCCATCATCTGCTGGCCACAGATGAGCTGGGGTTCGAAGGAATGGGGGAAAAGATTGGAAAAGTATGGAAATGGAGCAGCCTTCCAGGTGTGATGTAACGCGAGGTGATGCCCGAGGTAACCCAGACTCATGGTATGGAAACCAGCCTGAATGGGATTCTGGCCTCAATCCTCTGTGGCTTTCCATCATGCTTGGGTTAAGCAGAAATAAGTGCAGGTGTAATTCAGGAAAAAATGTGTGCTATCAGTTTAGAGCAGACCATTGCCCACCTCCTTTAGCGCTTACAAGAGGAGCTCCATCCCGTTTAACACTGTGAATACACCAAAGCATATTATTCTGGGCAACATCATGCTTGGGTTAAGCAGAAATAAGTGCAGGTGTAATTTGGGAAAAAAATTGTGCTGTCGGTTTAGAGCAGACCATTGCCCACCTCCTTTAGCGCTTACAAGAGGAGCTCCATCCAGTTTAATGCTGTAAATACACCAAAGTATATAATTCTGGGCAATGGGTGGAAAGGGATGAGAAAAAGCCATGCTAACAACCAGGAAAATCCCCAGCGGGGTGGGAGCTTCCCCATAGCCATTCTTCTGCGTTTGTGACCACCTGCAGTAACGGAGGAAAATCCCTGTCCCTCTGCTGGCTGTTACCAGCAGGTTTCCCTGAGGTTCCTCCACCAGCTCCCTGCATCCCTGCCATTCCCAAGGTGCAACGTGTATTCATCCACAGAAACCCCGAGCTTTAAACTGGCACTTAGAGCCAGTAAAAAGCCTGTGAATGAGGTTCAACAAGGCCAAGTGCCGGGCCCTGCTCTTGGGTCACACCAACCCCATGAACGCTACAGGTTTGGGGAAGAGTGGCTGGAGCTGCCCAGCAGAAAAGGACCTGGGGGTGTTGGTCAACTGTTGGCTGAACATGAGCCAGCAGTGTGCCCAGGTGGCCAAGAAAGCCAACAGCATCCTGGCCTGTATCAGGAACAGTGTGGCGAGTAGGGCCTGAGAGGGGATTGTCCCCCTGTACTCGGCACTGGTGAGGCCCCACCTCGAGTGCTGTGTCCAGTTTTGGGCCCCCTACCATAAAAAAGACATTGAGGTGCTGGAGCGGGTCCAGAGAAGGGCGACAAAGCTGGTGAGGGGTCTGGAGCACAAGTCTTGTGAGGAGAGGCTGAGGGAGCTGGGGTTATTCAGCCTGGAGAAGAGGAGGCTGAGGGGAGACCTTATTGCTCTCGACAACTCCCTGAAAGGAGGGGGTAGAGAGGTGGGGGTTGGTCTCTTTTCTCAAGTCACAGGCGACAGGACGAGAGGAAATGGCCTCAAGTTGCCCCAGGGGAGGTTCAGGCTGGATATTAGGAAAAATTTTTTCACCGAAAGGGTTCTCAGCCATTGGAATGGGCTGCCCAGGGAGGCGGTTGAGGCCCCATCCCTGGAGGTGTTCAAAAGACGGGTTGATGTAGTGCTGGGAGGTATGGTTTAGTGATGGTGTTGCTTTTTGTTTGTTGTGCAGGTGTCTATTTTTGTGAAATCTTTGTTGACAGTTGGACAAGATGACCTTTAAGGTCCCTTCCAAACTAGAAGATTCTGTGTGATTCTGTGTAATTTATCCAGCCTCTCGCTGTTGCATTTTAAGGTGCATTTTAAGAAAACACCAACAAACAGCAAAGGGGATTTGAGGCGACGCAATTATCCCCTTGTGTTTCTCCTCCCTCAGGGCCCCCAGTTCAGTCACAGCTCTGCCAGATGCAGGTTGGGACGAGCCTGGTATTGACTTCTCCTCCTCCGGTACCTTGTGGGCATGGACCTGAGGACAGTGGTCACTGAGATCCTGATCCTTGGATTTATATCTGCTTCCTTCAAGGAAATCTGTTGGCACGTTCAGATTGTTAACCGTTTTTTTTGTGACAAATAACTGTGGAGTTTTAGATTATTTAGTGTCTGTTATTTTCCTATTATAAGCCCTAGATAGAATTATACAGCAGCGGACACTAAAGAGTGCAAACAGGCTGAGAGAGTTGGACTTGTTCAGCCTGGGGAAGAGAAGGCTCCAAGGAAACCTTAGAGCAGCCTTTGAGTCCCTGAAGAGGCTCCAGGAAAGCTGGGGGGGGACTCTTGATCAGGGAGGGGAGCCATAGGATGAGGGGGAAGGGTTTTAAATTGGAAGAGTGGAGATTTAGGTGAGCTATTAGGAAGGAAGTCTTTACTGTGAGGGTGGTGAGAGCCTGGCCCAGGTTGCCCAGAGAAGCTGTGGCTGCCCCATCCCTGGAGGGGTTCAAGGCCAGGTTGGATGGGGCTTTGTGCAACCTGGTCTAGTGGGAGGTGTCCCTGCCCAGGGCAGGGGGTTTGGAACTCAATGATCTTTAAGGTCCCTTCCAACCCAAACCATTCTGTGATTCTATGATTTTACTCTTGGAATTGCCCTAAATTTTGATGGGCACCTCAAGGATGTTATCCAGGAGAATGGGGGACGTGCAAGCCAGGACATAACCGTCAGAGCTTTGTCAACCCCAAAACACAGCTCCCCACTGGTGGGGCGAGACTGGTGTGAACCTGCTGTCTCAGTGATCCTGAATTATACTTCAAGTGCAAGGAATATTTAATCCAGGCTGTGATTTCCTGTGTTTCCCTGACAGATTAAATTCGTAAGAACCCAACCAACGTCCCATCCCCATTGAGTGATGTGGGTGAGACCCAAGGATTACAAACGTAGAAGTAGTTTTGCGGTTGACTTTGCTGGACACAGGACTTTCCTCTACATCTTTGAGACAAATTTAGTTACAGGTTTTTTGCAGTACCTTAATAGGTGATTTGAATGCACAGAATTTCTCCTTCGATGGAGAGGTGATGGTTGGGCGTGTTGCCTACAGCCCTACCTGGTGGCTGAGCAGAAAAGAAAATTGTTGCAATAGTGTTAAATGCTTGAGAATAGGCACAACCTTGGCCTCCAAGTTATCTTTACATGTCCCCTGTCTCATGCCTTCTGCCACTTATAGCTGTTATTAGATCTTTATGGTACGTAGAAGTTCTTCTTTGCGCATCGGTATTGAATTGGTGCCAAACCGACACGTGTGATGTTGGAGAACCTTGTGAAAAGACACTTGGGATTTTACTGGGGTAATGTAGGTCAGGTCTGTTAATGGAGGGTCCTTTGTATTCAGCTCTCAGGATGGGACAATGGCAAGAGGAGGATGCATCTAATGCCGACATAACTATCCCTTTCTTAAAATAGCTGTTATTTTTTACCAGCTTGGACACTGGAAGGAAAATAATGTGGTGGCACTTTGCATACCCACTAATATTTAAACATCAGTGTTGTAACTTTTCTATCCTGCAGAGTTCATTGCTTCCACTATCTGATCCCACTGGCGAAACAAGGGAACTACGCCATCGTCGCCAACGTGGAGAGCATGGACTATGACCCTCTCGTTGTCCGGCTCAACAAGGACATCAGTGCCATCGAGGAAGCCATGAGCGCCAGCCTCCAGCAGCACAAGTTCCAGTACATCTTTGAAGGTCAGACATTTACCATAAGGGTTTGGTTCTTCTGAAATAGCTTTTTCTGAAGCTCAACAGTATTCCCTTTGGGGGTAAGTCAGACTGTGGTACTGTTGCCATCTACAGCAGATTGGTAAGTATGATCCAGGCAAACCATGGCAACTGCATTCTGGGCTGCATCAAAAGAAGTGTGGCCAACTGATCAAGGGAGGTGATTCTACCCCTCTGCTCCACTCTGGTGAGACCCCACTCGGAGTATGGCGTCCAGCTCTGGAGTCCTCAGGACAAGAAGGACGTGGACCTGTTGGATGGGTCCAGCAGAGGGCCATGAAGATGATCAGAGGGCTGGAGCACATCTCCTATGAAGACAGGATGAGAGAGTTAGGGTTGTTCAGCTGGGAGAAGAGAAGGCTCCAGGGAGACCTTATAGCGGTCTTCCAGTCCCTAAAGGGGCTCCAAGAGAGATGGGAAGGGACTCTTGGTCAGGGAGTGGATCCTCATCATAGGATGAGGGGGAATGGTTTTAAACTGAAAGAGGGGAGATTGAGATGAGATATTAGGAAGAAATTCCTTGCTGTGAGGGTGGTGAGACCCTGGCCCAGGTCGCTCAGAGAAGCTGTGGCTGCCCCATCCCTGGAGAGGTTCAAGGCCAGGTTGGATGGGGCTTTGAGCAGCCTGGTCTGGTGGGAGGTGTCCCTGCCCATGGAAGGGGGTTGGAACTTTATGATCTTTAAGGTCCCTTCCAACCCAAACTATTTTATGAAACACAGGGCACTCAAAACCCCTTTTGTCTCCGTACCATTTCTGAGTGTATCTGGATAAATAGGAGGAGCAGGTCCGTGCTGAGCAGCAAAGCAGCAAGTTGATGTACATGCAGGACAATTCTTCCTCGGGAAGCCATAGGGCATGTGTATATATTATGAGCACAGCTCTATTACGGCGCAGTTCCTATCCGAAGTGTAGCCATTCCATTTCTAAAATTAAATTTAGAGAACATTAGCTCTTCTGATGTCTCATCTGTCGTGATTACCTTGGAGAATATAAATCATGTCTTGGTTCATCTCCCCTGCGTTTATTTGCGGCGCTGACGCACAGTTCATTCTCTTGCCTGCCTGCCAGGATGCATGTCCCCTTATGTGGTGGTTGTTCAAAGTCAGGAGAAAGTGGGGACTGGAGATGGACCCATCGCCCAATATAATACATCTGCAGAGATGAAGGCTCTGCAAGCCTGGTTGGCCTTATTCTGACCACTCCTTATTGGTCCTGGAGAAGGCTTTCAGTATCTGTGTGCCTTCCCCCCCATACCCATGGAGCTTTTTTTAATCAAATATTTTCTAAGCTGTGTGAATCGTGGCAAACTGAGTGATATATAAATCATGTCTTGGTTCATCTCCCCTGCGTTTATTTGCGGCGCTGACGCACAGTTCATTCTCTTGCCTGCCTGCCAGGATGCATGTCCCCTTATGTGGTGGTTGTTCAAAGTCAGGAGAAAGTGGGGACTGGAGATGGACCCATCGCCCAATATAATACGTCTGCAGAGATGAACGCTCTGCATGCCTGGTTGGCCTTATTCTGACCACTCCTTATTGGTCCTGGAGAAGGCTTTCAGTATCTGTGTGCCTTCCCCCCCATACCCATGGAGCCTTTTTTAATCAAATATTTTCTGAGCTGTGTGAATCGTGGCAAACTGAGTGAAGACCAGCACATTGTAGAGCTCCTCTTACAGCTGAGATCTACTGAGTCTGTTCGAGGAGACAGTGAAATGGCTCCAGACAGAGCCAGGGGGACTGTTTGCATCTCGCCAAGCCATGTGGTTGAAATTTATACACATAGTCTTCATGAAATATAGGCATCTCTTAAGCCCAGTTTTGGGATTTACACCTACCCTGTGCTGGTGGCCTATACTTGAAAGTATTTTCTTAATTCAGATTTTTAATCAATGTTTAGTCTTGTACAGCCCTGCGTGCCAAGCTAATGGGGCTGGGGGTTATTTTTTGCTATTTGCGATGCGACGTGACTGGATACATCATTTTGGGGGTGGCTGTGACTTTGAGCGGCTGGCTGCGTCCTTCAGCAGCAGAGGGAAGAGATGGAGACATCATTCAGACACAAGAAGCTGGTCAGGACTGATCAGGGAGAGGTTGAACATGGAGTGCATTGAAATGCAGATCATTCCTGCTCTCGCGGACTGTGATTTTGCCAGGGAAAAATACCACACTGGGTAACAAATTAAATTACTTATCATTTTGTAGGAGCAGTAGTGGTCCATTGCTCTGCCCAGACAGAGAGAGGGACTGAAAGGGACATTATGCAAAGCCTGATTATAAATCTGGAAGCACCCTGGAAATATCAGTGGCTATGATAATGCAAGTTTGAGTTTTCACAGTGTTTGGGGGCGTTTTTGTATTTTTACTAAAGAAGGCAGTGTGCAGTTGCAGCCCAGAAGGCCAATCGCATCCTGGGCTGCATCAAAAGAAGCGTTGCCAGCAGGTCCAGAGAGGTGATTCTGCCACTTTACTCTGCTCTGGTGAGACCTCACCTGGAGTATTGTGTGCAGGTCTGGAGCCCTCAATAGAAGAAGGACATGGACCTGATGGAGAGGGTCCAGAGGAGGGCCACAAGGATGATCAGGGGGATGGAGCACCTCTGCTACGAGGACAGGCTGAGGGAGCTGGGGTTGTTCAGCCTGGAGAAGAGGAGGCTCCGGGGAGACCTAATAGCAGCCTTCCAGTACCTGAAGGGAGCCTACAGGAAGGCTGGGGAGAACCTGTTTAGAAAGGCCTGCAGTGACAGGACGAGGGGAAATGGCTTCAAGCTGGAGGGGAACAGATTTAGACTGGAGAAGAGGAGAGGGTTCTTCACTGTGAGGGTGGTGGAGCACTGGAACAGGTTGCCCAGGGAGGTGGTTGAGGCCCCATCCCTGGAGATATTCAAGGAGAGGCTCGACGAGGCCCTGGGCAACCTGGTCTAGTTGGGGGTGTCCCTGCTGACTGCGGGGAGGTCGGACTAGATGACCTTTGGAGGTCCCTCCTGTCCTGGGCAATTCTATGATTCTATGATTCTATAAGGAATCTTTGAGGAAAGTCCTCCTAAAACCCACAGGGAAGATATTAAGGGCTGTTTCCATGGACAGCCCAGCGTGTCTTCTGTTCCAGTTCACATGTACCACTTAACAGTGCTCATTCATGGGTTTTATGATGAATTATTGTCACTAAATGTCTCCCTCCTGTGATTTGATTGCTTATTTTCCCCCCCTCCCCCTTGCAGGTTTGGGCCACCTGATTTCCTGCATTCTTATCAACGGCGCCCACTACTTCAAGCGCATCAGTGAATCTGGCATCAAGAAAATGTGTAGGAACATCTTCATCCTGCAGCAAAACCTGACAAACATCACCATGTCTCGTGAGGCTGACCTGGACTTTGCAAGGTGAGCAGAGCGCCCCGTGTTGTGTTTGTTGCTGTTTTGATGTCCACATGTCCAGAGGTAGCTCCTTCCAAAAGTTTCATCATGCGTGCGGGCAACTGGATGGACATCAAGTTAAACCCAGAGAAGTGTTAATTGTAATATTTTCCTTTCCCCCTTGTTGAACAGCGTGGATCACTTGAGCTCAGCACCAGGTCAAGGTGGAGGTCCCACCAAAGTGTCTGTGCTTGGGGTTTCCTGTCGGTGTAGTTCTCTTAAGACCAAAACCCAGGCAAGGAGAAGCTTCTAGGTATAGGTCTTGGAAGTTAAACCAGATGAATCTTGGCCTTGGATTTGTGCCCAGATAAGTAATACTTTGGTTTGTTGAAGGCTTAAACTTCTAGCACCTCAGGGGAACAGCGTGTGTGAACCTCAGGGACGGCAGATGCTGCCTCACTTCAAGTTCTTTTGCTCTTAAAATAGTAGTAATCGCAAAATAAAAATAAAACTGGGCAGGGTGGATCCTCTGCAAGTTTCTCATCCGTCTTGCTGCGTTGTTCACTAAAGGGGGGTCATTTGAGGAATAAGCAAACACTAAACAGTGCGTGCTTTGCACGTGGACCTAAGATGCTGACTACCAGTAGCTGTATTGGGTGATGCCCTGGGGCAGGACCTGGTTCGGCAACCAGGAGCTGAGCTCAAGAAACAGCCAAAAGAAGAGCCTGGAACTTGCAAATTAACTCATGTAGATCGAATGACAGAGTTTTGCGTGACACTGGGATACGACCCACCACAAGACACTGGAAATGGTGTCATCTTTTGGCCATTGCTCTTGGAGACAGAGTTAGGAGAGAAGCACGACTCCCGCAGATGAGGGAGAGTAGGTGTGACCGAGTGCCTCATTTTCTTGGGCTCTCATATGGGGAATGATCTCATTATTGAATTAGTTTCTTCCTAATAACATTGACATGGGAAAGTTATGAATGCTGAGGCCTGGAGGAGGGGGAGAGAGAAAGATCCATTACTAACTCTCCAAGGAATAGAGTTCCCAAATTCAATCTTTCCTTTTTTAAATGATTTTTTTTTTTTTCCCCTGATCTGCTGAAATGCTAAATAAATTAGCCCAGTTTTTTGGCAGGCAGAACAGAGCTTGAGCATGTGCTGACAGCAACTGGCACCCAAATAATGAAAGGCTGACCAAGCGCTGCAGGAGGCTGGCATGGTGGGGCTGGCCAATTTCTGGAGAGGTCTTTGTGGGAAGGGTTGTAGAGCTGGTGGAGCTCGGAGTCATGGTGCTGCACAATTTGATGGGGAGTTCCAAGGGAAGGGTGAGGAGGTAACGTGTTCCCCACTCCTGGTCTTGCTGGATGGTCGAGATGCCAGACCAGCTGTTTTCACAACATCAAACGTGATGGTCCAAGGGCTGGAGCCCCTCTGCTGTGAGGACAGGCTGAGAGAGTTGGAGGGGTTCAGCCTGGAGAAGAGAAGGCTCTGGGGAGGCCTTAGAGCCCCTTCCAGTCCCCAGAGGGGCTCCAGGAGAGATGGGGAGGGACTCTTGATCAGGGAATGGAGTGATAGGATGAGGGGAAATGGTTTTAAACTGAAAGAGAAGAGATTTAGATCAGATCTCAGGAAGAAATTCTTTGCTGTGAGGGTGGTGAGAGCCTGGCCCAGGTTGCCCAGAGAAGCTGTGGCTGCCCCATCCCTGGAGGGGTTCAAGGCCAGGCTGGATGGGGCTTTGAGGAACCTGGTCTGGTGGGAGTTGTCCCTGCCCATGGTAGGAGGGTTGGAACTTCATGATCTTTAAGGTCCCTTCCAACCCAAACCATTCTATGATTCGATGACACACATACCAGCCCTCTTCATTAATGAGTTACGTGACAAATAGATCTTCTCCTGCACCACTGGAATTGCTGGGTACCATTGTCAAGAGCTGTGTGGCTCAGGAGAGACACCTGAGCTTCCTGTACAGCAGCACCAGCTGCTCTTTGGAACCCGTGGTGCTGATCTCTTCCCATAATATAAATTCAACAACATTTCTTTTCACCTTTCATGACTGCATCGCTTCCCTCTTTCTTTTGGGGCAGATTTCTGTGATCTGGAGAGTATGTTTTATTCTTTTGTTCTTCAGATGACTCCGGAATTCTTATTATCTGGATTCTCCTTTTACATAAACAAGGCATCTCATGCATCCAAACCCTGCCCTGCTCACCTGAATTTACAATTACCCGAGCAAGTTCTTGTGCTACCCCAGGGACTCCAGTTACCGAGGCCTATTCCAAATATAAAATAAACATAACACTTCAGCCCTAGAAAGCATAAAATAACATCAATGTGGGATAAAAGTGATTTGTACTTCTGTGATACAGCTCATATAGGAATCTGTAAGTGCTTGGCGCCGTAGCTAACTATCAGTTTTGCCTTTTTAAAGATGAGAAACGGAGAGCAAGTGGTTATTTGATGCACGGGAGCAGTGGTGGAGCTGATGGAGAAATACTGACTCTTCTGCTCTGCCTTCACCCCCAGCACCTCCTGGTAACTGGGAGAAATTCCCTCCCTACTTCACTTCTCCAGGGAACTGGGTGATCTTTACTGAATGGGAGAGAACTGGGTCTAACCCAGCTTGGGACTCACCTGCCTCATCTCTGGTCTGTGTAGGCATTTACCCTCATGCAAAATAATTCAATGTTTACTCTGATTTCTTTAAGGAACTTGAAGTCATGGGCTCCTTCGATCAGGGAAAGACATAATAGGTTTTTTTAGTGTTGTTTTCACACACAGAAAAATAGATTTTCTCGGGATAGTATGGAGCTCTTTGCCCTCCAGGTGGGACCTGAGCCTCATCTGAAGCCAACTGGCTTCATGCTTCCCCTGGACAAGCAGTTCACTGCCCGTGTTTCTCCCTTGCCCTCTTGATATTTCTCTTTGGCCATGTTAGTGCGACACTCGGGGTTCAAGAAGCAATCAGCATCAATTAACGATCAACACATCGCTCTTCATACATTAAGTTTTAATTCCGGAACGGGTCCTATGTGGTCCTTTTCTGAAATAAAGTCTGGACAGGGAACCACTAGAAAGAGTCCAGCGTAGGGCTACAAAGATGATTCAAGGACTGGAGCATCTCCCTTATGAGGAGAGACTGAGAGAGCTGGGACTCTTTAGTCTGGAGAAGAGAAGGCTGAGGGGAGACCTTATCAACGCCTACAAGTATCTCAAGGGAGGGTTGAAGGAGGAGGGAACCAGACTCTTTTCAGTGGTTCCCAGTGAGAGGACGAGGGGCAACGGGCACAAGTTGGAACATCAAGGGTTCCACTCAAATATGAGGAGAAACTTCTTCACGGTGAGGGTGACAGAGCCCTGGAACAGGCTGCCCAGGGAGGGGGTGGAGTCCCCTTCTTTGGAGATTTTCAAACCCCGCCTGGATGCTCCTGAGTAACATGCTCTAGCTCTAGGCATTCCTGCGTCAGCAGGGGAGTTGGACTGGATGATCTCTATGGTCCCTTCCAACTCTAGAAATTCAGTGAAATTCAGTGAAATGCTCTCCGCTTTATAGGAAAGACCTGGCCATTTGAGAAAGGGCCAAAAACTTTCAAGATTTTCCTGGGTGTCATACTGTTGATTTTGAATTTTGTTTTGCTGGTTTTTTTCAACTTTTATATATTCTTCAAGGCTTTCTATGGCCCCCAAAGAGCACGGGGCATCCCCGTTCTTCTCTAAGTCGGTGCCTTAAGCAGTAGAAACCCCAACCGGGGAAGCCAGAGGGGGAAGATCTTTTTCCTCTGAAGCTAAAATCACGTAGAGGATTCACAGCAAAATCTCAACCCATGTGACACTCCCTGGTTCTAGTGACACTGTTGCTGTTTAAGCCACATTTTTCAAAAGATCTGTAACCTGGAGGTGACGACAGCAAGTTTTGCTGCTTCGGGAGTAGTACCATGGCAAGGGGAAAATTCGTTTCAAATGAGTTTTGCTTTGAGATTCGAGGTGGAGCCAGGTGGGGGGACTCTGCAGAGCATCAGGAAGCAGAGCTGGAGCATGTTTCCATTGAAAAAAAACATAAATTGCCAAGTTCTGTGAGCTCTAGCAAGGAATTTCTCCACCAAGAGAAAAAAGGGTAAAATAGACTGGTTCTGACTGCTGAGGTGTCGCAAAAAGATTTGTAGCATTTGCTAAATTTCCTGCAAGTATTAATAGGTTTTTTCCTTATATGTGTGTTCAGTATCTAGGCCAGCAGAAATGCAGTCAGTCGTTAGGGCATCCCCCACTGTATTAAAAAAAAAAAGCAGTTTTTTCTTCTCGTGTATAATACCTAGGCATATTCTGCAAAATCTGGGACTGAGCGTGGGTTCCAAGTACCTCCCACTTTCGGGAGTTTCAGACCCAGAATTAGATTTATGGCATTAGAGGGATAAAATCCGGCTTCAAATCTGGCTTCCAGTTCAGGTCTTTTCCCTTGTGCCTCCTTTCCTTACTCCCCTTCTACCCTCACCAAAAATGACACTCGCGTGTTTATGCGGAGATTTCATCAGAGGCAGTCAAAAAGAGCTAGGGTTCTGCTTCAGACTTATCCTTAAATAAAATATCATTCAACTTTTAGATGTTCATCTTTCATTGAAAAAAACCCAACTTTCTCAGATGTGCAGCAGTGATAAAATTGTCCTGTTCTTGAAAGTTAATTGAGGTGGTCACAAGGGGAAGAGACCAGTGATGAGATGTGAACGTTTCATACAACACAATGCCATTTTGACCTCTGAGATAAAGGTTTTTGAGGGGTGCTACTCATCGTTATGGGGTCTGAAAGTGTCCTTCATCCCTTAAATGGTTTGCAGTGTAGAAAACCAGAGGTGTCTCCACACCTAAGTGTTAGATGGGAGGTTTCCCTGCTGCTACCACCCAAGTTAGCGGTCGCAATGTCCATCCATCATGCGGGGACCAGGAATGTTTTCCTGCTGCTGAAGATGCTACCAGGGCCCTGGGCTCTGACCACGTCTTTCTAGTAGGTGTGGCACCTACATTGTCACTGCCAGCAGATCCCATCCACTCACAAAGTCCCCAGTGAGAAGGTATGGGGAGAAGCCATCAGCGTGCCAGGAAGATGTTCACAGGTTGGCTGTGAATAAGCTTCCACAGCTTCTCTGGACAACCTGGGCCAGGGTCTCACCACCCTGACAGTAAGAGTGTACAGGTGAAGGAGGATGCAGCTGGAACTGGAGCTTGCTTTCAAACCAATGTGAAACCACCCAACCCACCAGCATCACTGGTTGGGTTGGGTACCAAAGTCAGGGTGCCAAGATGTCTGCACGGGGCCACACGGTGTGATGGGAAGGGACTGCTGTGGGTTTGGGAAGCAGGGGATCTGCCTCAGCTTTGCTCCAGCACCAAGTAAACACTCTATTTTGGCTTGTAAGTTTGACAGGATCCCAGCAGCAGAGCAGATATAGACCCTCTGGGTTTAGGAGCAGCTCAGTTGGTGACAAGAGGCAGAGACGGCCTTGTGCTCCAATTTTCCAGGGCAAACTGCTTTCAGTGCAGACATCCATGGAGGTGGCAGGGCTCTCCTGTCCACCTGTGATCCCTGCATGGGGACAACTGGAAAATACCCCCAGGAACAGTCTCCGAACCGTGGCAGTGAGATTTCAGAGGGTGCTTTATTTCAGGACACGCTTTTGGTTCCATGCTCGGCATTTGGGGCTCCTCTCCTCCTACCATGGGCAAACAGGAGATATATTTTTTTTGTTTGATTATACAGGGGCAGGAGAGATTTGTGCCTCTTGCCTGATGTGCAAGGTGGTCCCAGGCAGGAGGAATAAGCAGTAACTTGCTGCCATCTACTGGGTGCTGCAGAGGGAAGGGGAAGCCGGTGCGTGATTAGTGATTCCTCAGACATCCCAGTGCTCTGAAAGAAGTCCTTTTCATTGCCAAATGTTATTTCTCTTTCTGATTTCATTTTTGATAGATACAGAAACGGCAGGCTGTGTGTGCTGCCTTGAGTGCCCAGGTTGCCTGGGGGTGTAGCTGGTCTCCTTTGAGAGCCGCTCTTGGTGCTTGTCCTGTGCATGTTGTACCCCAGGTCCAACCGGTGCGTGATTAGTGATTCCTCAGACATCCCAGTGCTCTGAAAGAAGTCCTTTTCATTGCCAAATGTTATTTCTCTTTCTGATTTCATTTTTGATAGATACAGAAACGGCAGGCTGTGTGTGCTGCCTGGGTGCCCAGGTTGCCTGAGGGTGTAGCTGGTCTCCTTTGAGATCTGCTCTTGGTGCTTGTCCTGTGCATGATGTACCCCAGGTCCATCTCATCTAAATCTCCCCTCTTTCAGTTTAAAACCCTTCCCCCTTGTCCTATGGCTCCCCTTCCTGACCAAGAGTCCCTTCCCAGCTTTCCTGGAGCCCCTTGAGGGACTGAAGGGGCTCGAAGGTCTTCCTGGAGCCTTCTCTTCTGCAGGCTGAACCCCCCTGCCTCTCTCAGTTTGTCCTCCCAGCAGAGGGACTCCAGCCCTCAGATCATCTAGGAAACAATTCTTCACAGAGAGAGTGGTCAGACACTGGAATAGGCTGCCCAGGGAGGTGGTTGAGTCACCATCTCACGGTGTTTAAGAACCGTTTAGATGTGGTGTTGGGGGATATGGTGTAGGGGAGAACTTTAGAGTAGGGTGGATGGTTGGACTTGATGATCCCGAGGGTCTCTTCCAGCCTAGATAATTCTGTGATTCTGTGATCATCAATATTAGTCTGGAGGAATTCCTCTCCCCCCACTTTATAGATCAAGGTGCTTGATGCTGTGGGAGGTAAAAGCCACCAAAGCTTTGCAGTACGCATCCTAGGAAGGTCCTTCCCCATAAGAGGAGCCAGAAGTAGAACAGGCTCTGCAAGAAAAGCTCCTCTTTGCTGACAGAGAGGGGAAGGCGTGTTATCTCCATCACGATGCCGGACTCATGTTGTGTATCTGTGGAGCATGCCCTCATTTTGTTTTTGCTGCTTTTAATTAACAAAGCTGCTTTAGTTTTCAATTAAGGACTTGGTTACAACAAAATCCGTATTTTCTTTTCCTTTCTTTTCTCTCTTGTTTTCTCCCCCCCTGTAGTTTCCACTGAGCTTTGATCTCAGTGCAGGTTTAATTAGCTGTAATTAGTGGTTTCACTGCATTAACCAAAAATCCCAACCACAGAGGATTAAAAACCACCCTTCAGCTTGATGCTCGCCCCCTCCCCTTCCTCCTTTTGCTTCCCCCGTGTGCTTTGGGGGGGATCAGAGACTGTGTCCCTGTAGGGTCCTTCACCAGACAGCTGCTGGTGGGTGATGCCCCATTCATCCCAAACAGCTGCCCTGGTACGGACTCATTAAAATGGTGCTGGAACAAATCACCCATCCGTGTGGTTTAATTTCCAGTTAAATCTGCAGCTGCTACGAGTTTTAGTAGGACACCAATTTATGCCTTCGCAACATTTCATTGAGCGCTTCTTGGGGTTTCTGACTGCTCTCCGCTTTCCAGTACATTTACAGCGAGGAGCCTGCTTGAGACTTCCCAAACTTTCAGCTTCTGTGGTCCTGCATGAGCTTCTGGAAGCCGTGGCACGGCCATGTCCTTCGCTGGAGCTCCTCAGCACAGAAACGAAAGGAGGTTTTGGAAGATGTGACTCTGATCTGGGGAAACCCAACTCACTGCTCTTCTCTCCTCCATGGAGGAGCACAGGGAAATACCATCTAGTTGGTCACACAACCCATCTGGTCAGTCACAGCAGAGAAGGAAGAAACCAAAGAGCTCATTGAGCTGGTGAAGTAAGAGCAATCGGGTCTCCTGTGAAGAGGTCCACTTGACATTTGTTAGGGACCAGCATACCCCACACCAAGACCCACCAACAACTCGTGTGTTGGAAAAGGTCTCAGTTCCTCTGACTGTCTCAGAAGCTTTATGGATATTTGTGGAGACCACCCTGGAAAATGCAGTATTCCCAGATAGCTCACCTTGATGCCCAAGACTGGAGATCTCAGATGGGTCCCAGTACAGTGTGGGTCAAGCATTTCTTTTACCACGTCTGTGCCAAAATTGGCTGTTTTCAGTCTCATGCGTGTGCCCAACCTCCTTGCAGTGCCAGGAAGCAAAATACTCTTCTTGTCCCTTCCTCAGTTCTCCAGGTTGGGGAAATTCAGGTCTAAGCTTTATGTCCATGTTTTAGAGAGGAGTTTGGCCAGTCTTTGATCACTGGCCCATGGTGCTGAGATGTATGGGAAAGGCAACATCTTGAAGTCTGAAAATGGTTCTCAGATCATCTTGCCAGAGCAAGGAGGACCCATGCTCTGAATCCTATGTTCCCCCAGGACTCAGAAGTCATCTCTTGCTGTCTCAGGGTTGTCATTTTGGCAAGGGAAGCCTTCCCAAGGCCAGGAATTGCACTCTTCTTGCTGAGTCACGACCATCCCCTCCAGGTAGTTCTTCTGTGCCACAAAACCAGACTTCTTTCTGGAGCCTGATGTGTCCTGGCACATTTGGAAATTGGGTCTTTATGGCATCTCTGGCTGATGTCTCTCTCCTGAAGGCTTAAAATTCCTTTTACTTCACTGTCAGATGGTAAATGTATTCTCAGGATAATTTCACAGAATTTTCTAGGTTGGAAGGGGTCTTTAAGATCATCTAGTCCAACCATCAACCTAACTCCAATAAAAAAAAACCATCACTAAACCATGTCACTAAGCACTATGTCAACCCATCTTCTGGATAATCTGTCCAAGGGCTGTGCTCTAGCCAGTCTTCTGTCACCTGGGTCCTTTCAGCAGGGGGTCAATAGACCCAAAGTAGAGGAGTTAAATCAGCTGCTGGAAGGACTTTGTTTCTCCCATCTTTGGGCATCCTGACGGACATCGGATGCGAGTAGATCCAAATGCCCTCGGTTTGTGTAAGGTCTGAGCTGCTCCCTAGAATAGCACTTGGTGCTTTATCTACCTCATCTGGAAAACCACCCCCAAAACATACCGTATTTTATTTGCTATGCAAAATGCGCGGTCAACACACAACAAAAGACCAGCAGCTCTTTGCAGTGCACTGTCGTTTAGGAGGAAACCAGCATCCAGCTCTGAAGGCTCGGGGAGAATTTGGGATTGTTCTCACGTGTTCCCCATGATGCTGGCACCTTGGCCAACTCCAGCTTCTTCTCCTTGTTCTCTGCGCAGCCGGCCCTGATGTGCCGCAGTCAATGAGAGCGGGGAAACGATCCAGCTTAGGGGGAAGGGCCATGTTTTGGGTTTTGCATCAGCTTTTTTTTCTCATTTTTTTGGCAGGATCAGCTCCCCGGTCTGGTTCACAGCAGGCCCTTGCAAACAGCTGTGCTGGCACAACTGAAGGAGAGGGAACAAACAAGGAAATGAGCTGGAAGGCTCTGAAATGATAATGTTCCTGAAAATGGGAGTTTATCTTAAATTAGGATGAGACATCAGGGGCGAAGAAGGGGGTTGCTGGAGGTGGGAGCAGAGGGGAGGCAGGAGGAGCCAACACATCCTCGTGCAGAATTCGGTGCTCTTCCTGCACCAGTTTTGGGCCGTTTGGCCTCACTCCAGCTTGAGGATGGACAACTTTTGTTCTCGGGTTTGCTGAGTTGCAGGTTTCTTATTCATAGAGTGTGTCTGGGAAATGCCTGTTGCCGATTCGCCGCATTAGGAGAAAAAAAACTCCAAAATGCCCTCATGGTGATAGACCAGATGTTCGGCAGGAAAGAGCCCAGCTCTTGGGGGATGACATTTCTGGTGTTTGTCCTTAAGTAATTTTCACGTAATGAGAGCACTTGAGCGTGTGAAGATGGAAAGAAAGTGGCTGAACCACCAGGTGATGGTGGAGCACGTCACTCCCTTTCCTTTGGTGACTGCGTGGGTTAGAAATTCTCCAAGGAGGGGATTTTGCTGGTTTTGTAATTAAAACTCACACCAGGCGTTTCACAGGCACGTGGGCCACGAGTCCAATGAAGTATTTAAGCTTGAGTTTAATTTTCAGACACATGCATTGACCCGTTGAACCCATGAACACTTGCTCTATAACTAGAGGTCCACCACGGTCACGTCTCCATCGGAGCAGGTTGCCCTCGCTTCCCTTTACAGCAAGCAGCGAGAAGCCGAGCACGATTAGAGAGAGATTTTTCTGAATTGGCTTAAATTTTCTTTGAAAGGAGATGAAGGGCCTCCTAGGAGAGCCTGTTGCTTCCTGGGGAGGCTCGGGGAGCAGAGGTGACCTGCTCAGGTGGAATTATCCGCGGCAGACGTCTATCAGTGGGTAAGATGAGCCCCTCCTCGGCTGTCTGAGGTCGGGAGGTGACTTTGCAGGTGGGCAGATCCATCCGTTAAGCCCCCTCAGCAGGTTTTTTACACCCAGTAGAAGCAGCCCTCTTATTAACTGGATTATGGAGCTGAATTCATTCCTACCTCCCTGACGTCCGAACGGGCTGCGGTGTGTGAAATCACGTAGCATCCACTCTTCCCTGGTATTGCTCCGTGTGGTGGAGGAAGCATCTTCAAACATCAGTCTGTACTGGAAGGCACTGGTCCTGCCCAGGCTTTCCGCTGTTGACTCAATGGTTTTATTTTGATCAGCCATTTCAGGGTTTTTTTTTTCCCCAAGGCGCTTTTAATCTTCGCACTGTAACCTTTAAAGATATAGGTTTTAGTGGCCTCTGTAATGATTTTCAGTGCCTGAATGTGGACGTCTGAGTTGCTCCGAGTAAAGAGATTAATTCAATTTCCCTAAACTGGAAATGGACTGAAAAACTGAGAGGCTTCATTGACTTTTCTTCGCGTGGCTCTTGGTGTGTTAGCGAAGCAATCAATGGGGGGTGAACTTCTCAGCCAGCAGAAACCGGCGGTCCCATTTCCAGGGAAACAAGCTCAGGAAGATGTGAATAAACGTTTTTAAGAAGTGGTTTTGGCGGCGCTGAGACTTGGCCAGAGCACGTTCCTAACTCTGCGTTCCTAACAGCATCGGGATATATTCTCCTGGAAATGAATTACAAACAAATTCCTCATTTATCCCTGAGGTGACAGTCTTTTGCTGATATGTGCTTTCTTGAGACTAATAAGTTCTGAATGTCGGTGGGAAGGGGAAAAAAAATCAAAGTAATTACTTTGTGTTCCCAAGCTCCTTATTTGTGTAGGTGCGTGTGTGTTTATCTCTCTCTGTCATGCTGCATTGCTAATGGTAATTAAAGGGAAGGGATTTTTCTTGTTAGAAGTTTTTCTTCTTAATTTCCACCTATAGTGACTTTGGCCTCCGTGACGATGCTGAGCCACTGACCAGTTGCTTGTAGAACTGCAGCTGCTTTAATATAAGGTCTAAGTTTAGGCCTCCCAGCTGGAATCGGATGGTTTTGTGTATCCAGGTCTGCAGGATGTAGGGTGGGTGTTGGTTTTCTTTGCAGCCCAAGTTTGGAAAGTATGTCCTGTGGGTGTGAGTCCTGGTAGTCATGATGGCCTCATGGGGGTTCTTGCAAATAAGAGACCGCTCGTCAACATTTGCTTTATTCGAATACACGGAATTTGGTACGTGGGTGACCATGGCAAAAATGTGGAGCAAAACCAAGCTGTATGTTGTCAGCAATGGTGTGGTGTGGGCTCAATGGGTGGGCTCAATGAGTTCTGCCTGGTTTCCATGGAGGAGGGTCCTCCATGCTCACCTGTGAGCTCATAGGAAGAGCTTATGGCTCTTATGTGAGCTGGTGTTATGGGAAAGCTTTGCCGAGGGCAGGTGGAAGGGACTGGAGGATCACAAAGATGCTGGGAGGGCTGGAGCCCCTCTGCTGGGAGGACAGGCTGAGAGAGTTGGGGGGGTTCAGCCTGGAGAAGAGAAGGCTCCAGGGAGACCTTAGAGCCCCTTCCAGTCCCTCAAGGGGCTCCAGGAAAGCTGGGGAGGGGCTCTTGGTCCGGGAGGGGAGCCATAGGACAAGGGGGAAGGGTTTTAAACTGAAAGAAGGGAGATTGAGATGAGATATAGGGATAGGGGAGATTGAGATGAGATATAGGGAAGAAATTCTTTCCTGTGAGGATCGTGAGGAAATTCCTTCCTGTGAGGATGGTGAGACACCAGAACAGAGAAGCTGTGGCTGCCCCATCCCTGGAGACAGTCCAGGTCAGGTTGGATGGGGCTCTGAGCAAGCAGGTCTAGTTGCAGATGTCCCTCCCCGTGGCAAGGCGAGATGGGGCTCTGAGCAACCAGGTCTAGTTGCAGATGTCCCTCCCCATGGCAAGGGGGTTGGACTTGATGATCTTTAAGGTCCCTTCCAACCCAAACCATTCTATAATTTTGTGATTCTAGGATGGCCATCTAAATGCTGTTTAATTTGCCAACCCGATGGGGATGTAACAAGCAAATCTCCTGTTACATCTTATAGTTCCTAAAGGGTTAAATAACATCGTGGAGGTAGTTCTGGCTTGAGGTGTCTCTGTCATCCAGCCATGGCCTGCCTTGATTGACACTGTTCCAACAAGGTCAACATTTTAGCCCCAGACTGAGCCTGAACAAACCTCTGGAGTCATCCCAGGGGAAATACGTAGCCCCGTAAGCGTAGGTGAATGTCAAAACTCTGTGTCTGAGCTCTCCCACAACCTTCTTGGAGCTGCTGTTTGATCTAGAAATTGCTTTCTGCTCCCCTGCTTAAAGGTGGGCTCTGCCTGCCCCCAGTTCGTGTGCTGAAGGTGTGGGGAGCCTTCTGGGAGCTCCTGCTTAAATGCACAGCAAACACAGCTCTTCGAAGAAGGATGGATATTTTTTTTTGAGGAAGGGAAGTTGGCGTGATACACACACACAAAAAAAGAAAAAAAAATAAAAAAAGAAATGGCAAAGAAAGGGGGAACCATCAATGTGTGAAGAACAACCATCCCGGGCATCTCTCTGCAGCTGAAATAAAGGTAAATATTGGATTGTCAGCTTGAAATGCATCTCTATTGCCTCGCTCCAGCCTGCAAATGGAAGCAATTAGAAAAATGTCCTGCCTTTTTCACAGTAGGCTGCCTCTTTCTAGCACAAGCCCCACAGATAGAAAGACACATGCAAGTCCTTAAGCAGCAGATTGGTTTACCCTGTCAGTCAGATCTCATTAGAAACTGCAACGCTTCGTACCCGGTGATCTGCTCGGAAATAACAGATATCGATGCCGTGCGATATGTTTCCCAGAGTCACTGCTCATCACTTTTTTTCCGTGCACTGAAGTGGCATCGTTTGCAGAGGTCTCTCTCTTAATTAGGTTCGAGGTGGGGAGCGGCTCAACCTGTCGAATGGGGGAATCGGGAAGGTTTCGCTCAGGAGGTGTAGGACCAGGCAGGACACGGGTGGTAGGGTGTAAAATATCAGGGCCAGGACACGAAGGGGACAGGGGAGGACGTGGCCAGTTGTGGGAAGGGTGCTTTCAAGGTCAAAATTGAAGACAGGAGAGAGGAGCAGAGGATAGCAATGACCCGGGGCCAGTTTCTGTTGAATTTAGGAGGGAAGAAGGAAAATTGGCAAAGGGCAAAACCAGCACAACTGAGAGGGCTGACAGGGTCAAGCTGTAAAATCATAGAATGGTTTGGGTTGGAAGGGACCTTCAAAGATCATCTCGGTCCAACCCCCTGCCATGGGCAGGGACACCTCCCACCAGACCAGGTTGCTCAAAGCCCCGTCCAACCTGGCCTTGAACCCCTCCAGGGATGGGGCAGCCACAGCTTCTCTGGGCAACCTGGGCCAGGCTCTCACCACTCTCATAGTGAAGTGAGTAAAATATTCCACCAGCTCCATTGTGCAACCAGTAGTTTCGTTCCACCTGATGAAGATTGGTGCCCGAGGATGGGCAGGTCATTTCCAGGTGATGGGTCATTCTTGGCCAACAGGACCTGTAAAACTCATGTCGCATGGTCTCATCAGGATTTCTTCTTCTGTGTCACATGCTGCACCTGAGTTGGCCAAAGAAAGTTCAAAGATTGTCATTCTATGTTTCAAATGCTGAGAGGTGTGGCTGATGTGAAGGTCTTTGCTACTTGGGGAACCGAGGAACCATTCTTTCTTGCTGGTGCTGAGGCATTGATGATTAGGATGGTAATTTGCTCTCTTGCTAGGAAATATTCTCACCTCCAGCTGATCTTCTATGGATTTCCAAGCTGCTTTCCTGTATAGCAAGGGACTGCTGATTGGTACCCAAACAAGCCACAGCCCAACACAGAGGAGACCACCAGTAAGCCCATCTCCTGGCTCTGGGATTGAACCAAATTCTTGCAAGCTCCATGGTGCCACCTGCTTCACATGGGCACCTCCAGCTGATCTTCTATGGATTTCCAAGCTGCTTTCCTGTATAGCAAGGGAACCCTGATTGGTACCCAAACAAGCCACAGCCCAATACAGAGGAGACCACCAATAAGCCCATCTCCTGGCTCTGGGATTGAAACAAATTCTTGCAGGCTCCATGGTGCCACAGACAAGTTGCTGTTCAGCAGTTTCTGATTCATGGAGGAGCAGCTCCACATCATCTGCTTTCCTGCTCCCCATCTTTCTTCTCTCCTCAAGCTCATGCAGTGGCATCCTACTTTGGGTATTCAGCCACCCCAGTGTTTTTCACTGTGAGCTTTCCCAGGATGGTTGTGGTCCATCTAAGTTGGATTTGGATGCTAACTGTGATTGTCATCATTAGAACCGTAGAATAGTTTGGCTTGGAGGGGACCTTTAAAGGCCACTAATCCAACCTGGCTGCCACCAGCAGGGACATCTTCAACTAGATCAGGTTGCTCCAAGCCCCGTCCAACCTTACCTGGAATGTTTCCAGGGGTGGGCCATCTGCCATCTCTCTGGGCAACCTGAGCCAGTGCCTCACCACCCTCAGTGGGAAAAATTTCTTCCTCCTATCGAGTCTGAATCTCCTCTCTTTCAGTTTAGAACCATCACCCCTTGTCCTTAGGCCCTACTAAAAAGTTTGTCGCCATCACTTGTCCTTAGGCCCTACTAAAAAGTTTGTCCCCATCATTCTTGTAAGCACCCTTTAAGTACTGAAAGGCCATAGTAAGGTCTCCCTGGAGCCTTCCCTTCTCCAGGCTGAACCCCCCCAACTCTGTCAGCCTGTCCTCCCAGCAGAGGGGCTCCAGCCCTCCCAGCATCTCTGTGGCCTCCTCTGGCCCCGCTCCAACAGCTCCATGTCCTTCTGATGATGGTGACCCCAGAGCTGGAGTTCCCCAGAGTGGAACAGAGGCAGAATCCCCCTCCTTCGCCCTGCTGGTCATCCATTATCCTCTCACTTCCATCCTTGAATGAGATGAAAATTCCCCAAAAGGGAAGCCGTGATTTTTGTGGTTAAATCGGTAAGTTATCCTCTCACTTCCATCCTTGAATGAGATAAAAATGCTGTCCCAAAAGGGAAGCCGTGATTTTTGCGGTTAAATCGGTTAAAAAACTGAGCAAACTGCAAGATGATTCTTCAACTGCAGAAGGCGACTGGCTCCGGGGCACAAAACAGCACAGTCTGAATGGGGAATGCAGCTCAGGTAATTCCTGTCTGTCCAAGGCAGACCCTCAGGTGAGGCTGACATTCAAAATTCTGCCTGGAACGCAGGAAACACGGAGTTAAGGAGGTGAATTATTGACGGAGCGCGAGCATTACCATATCTGACAGATGGAGACTGTCTGAGAACATTTTGTGGAGTGGCATCTGCACCGTGCCTGATTGGCGGCCCTGAACTTTCGCACATCAGATGTAGAATATCAACACACAAACTCTGATGCAGCAATTAAATCTGTCCCGTAACGAACCTGCGCTTCGTAGCCAAGAGAAATCCATACGCTCAGGTGAAGACCAAAAAAAACCTCCATTTTTGTATTTTAAGAAGGTATTAAAACTAATTAAAGCCAGAGCACTGCTTTTGAATATCCACATAAATATCAAACATATAGAGATATGTATTGCTTTCAGGAAACGGTCTTGCAGCTCGGAATCTCTTACTGGGGTTTTATTGACGGCTGTAAAGCTCACTTGCCTTGTATTTCACCATTTGTATTCCACATCTGAGATCAAATAATATAGAAAAGACATAAAATTCAGATGGCATCTCACATCACCTAAGTGCCTTAACATCTGAAGCTGAAGTCGGTCTCTCAAGTGCAAACAGAAGTCATATATCAGACGCCGTATTCCACATTGTCGTGCGCGCAGAAACAAAAGAGAAGGAGAAAAGAGGTGCAAATAATAGCAAGTTTTATGCTTTCATGAGGAACAGCTTGTATTATGAAGCAGCAATATGTAAAATATGTCTTCTTTAATAAGATTCAGTGCCTTCATATTCCAGGTTGTTTTCTTAAGCCCAACGCAACTTAGTAAATGATTGTAATTTTTTGCCATCTGTTAACTGTTTGGTGCGCTCCGCGAAATTCATCCTTCCTTCACTTGTAGCATGCAAATGTGCAGATTCAAAGAATCAGAGGGAAAATGTGGGGTTTGTCCCTAGAGGGGGTTCAAAGGCAGGCACCAGTGGGGAAGCTGGCCCTGGGAGGTGGGGATGGCTGCTACTGGCTTGTGGCCATCCGGTTCCACACATAAAGGACTTCACTTTGACCCCTTAATCTCAAATGAGATCTTCATTTTCTCCACCACAAAAGAAAGTTTGAGAAGATGGAGAAGTTCTTTAGACTGAACATTAGGAAGGAATTTTTCACCGAAAGAGTGGTCGGGCATTGGAACAGGCTGCCCAGGGAGGGGGTGGAGTCACCATCCCTGGATGTGTTTAAGGGACGTTTAGATGCAGTGCTAAGGGACATGGTGTAGGGGAGGACTTTGTAGAGTAGGGGAGATGGTTGGACTCGATGCTCCCAAGGGTCTCTTCCAACCTGAATGATTCTATGATTCTATGATTCTGTGTATGGTGTCTCTAAAGTGTGTTGAGATGTACAAAGGGGAACTGAAGGAGCAGGTTAATAAATTAATACAAAAACCTACACCTTTAGTTCTCACAGCAGAGTTCTTGTTGATCGTCTGGAGGTTTTCTACAGTTAGAGGATGCATTTCTGAAATGAGATAAAAATAGCAGTTCAGAGAAATTTCTCTGCTTTTCATGGCTATGAACTACTCCATCAGTTTAGAAAGAGTGCTGGGGTCCTCTTCTCGCTCTGTAGGGACCAATTGGTTTCCAAGGAGCCACCGTGGCACTGGAGGTCTGGGGTTTGCAGCCTGTAGGTAAGGAGCGGTGAGCAAAGGGATGTGTCTCCATCAGTGAGACAACCAGACTTGGCTTTTCCACGCAGTGGAGAACAGAGACAGAAACCACATCTATGGCTGCAGGTGTTATCCTGCACTGACGTTGCCTTGATAATGTTTTCATTCTAAATGTTAAGGATTTGTGCTGTCTGGCAAAAAAAATACCATCATGTGGATCTGTTGGCTCAAAAAGTTGAGATCGTTGGAGCTAGAATTTCACCAAGAATGGCCAGAAGAGGCCACAGTTGTACTGCACACAGCAGTGTCCACACTTGCTCGGGCTTGGGTTAATGTTCTTTCAGGAGTGGTATTTTTCAAAAGGAGGAATTGAAAGGTTCCTTCTTGCTTTACCAACTATACCTTAGGGAGGCAATGGCTTCCCTCTCTAAATACGTCTTTTGCCCTAAGTATGTTAGAGAGGGAAAAGCAATTTCAGCCGAAAATGTTTCTGCAAGAGCAAATGAGTAGCAGCTGGTCATAAATACCTCTGGCCTGCAAATTTGGAGGTTCCTAAGCATCAGGAGAAGTACTGAGAACTGGCATATAAGGTGGGATGAAATGTCCATCTGGCCAGTGGCCAAAAGAGAATGCATGGAGGAGAGCGTTGAAGCTCTTGAGCATTAACTCCTCCATCCAGGAAACCCACAGTTCTATGTTGATGTCATAGTATCATAGAATCTTAGAGTGGTCAGAGTTGGAAGGGACCTCAAAGATCATCAAGTTCCAACCTCCCTGCCCTGGGCAGGGACACCTCCCACCAGACCGGGTTGCTCAAAGCCTCATCTAACCTGGTCTTGAACATTTCCAGGGATGGGGCAGCCACAGCTTCTCTGGCCAACCTGGGCCAGGCTCTCACCACCCTCACAGCAAAGAATTTCTTCCTGACATCTCATCTCAATCTCCCCTCTTTCAGTTTAAATCCGTTCCCCCTCCTCCTATGGCTTCCCTCCCTGATCAAGAATCCCTCCCCATCTCTCCTGTAGGCCCCCTTTAGGGACTGGATGGGGCTCCAAGGTTTCCCTGGAGCCTTCTCTTCTCCAGGCTGAACCCCCCCAACTCGCTCAGACTGTCCTCAAAGCAGAGGGGCTCCAGCCCTCTGATCATCTTCTTGGCCCTACATGTCTCCTACTTTCAACCATCTAAAAATTTGGCATTGAGTCCCTCCTGGCTGCTTCCTTTCTTTATAACAATCAGCCTCCACAGGGCACTTCAACCCAATATTTATTTTAATGTAGGATGAATTGACTTCACCCCACTTCTTCTCCATTCGTAGGTAGGAGATCATGGCAATTAATCCCCTTGAGGTCTTGGTGGTGGTGGTAACTGATGTCGATGAGCCAATGGGTAGGGCTTGAGGCTGGTGCACGATTTGTTTTCTTCCTGGTCTTGAGCAAGTGGGGGCCTGAAGGTCACTTCTCCAACTTCAGAGATTTCTTGGTTGGCCCAAGGTAATGACTCTGGACAGTACTATCAGAAGAAACGATAGTGCCACGAGGCAAGTGAATCCAATAAAGGGCTCTTCCATGAGAAACAGAATGTGTTAAAAAAAAAAATAATATAGCAAACTATATCTGGTGTTAGCATGTCCACAAAAAAAAATCTCGTTTCCTTAATTTCTGAAGCCACTGCAGCATTCAAACCAAATGAACAAAGGTAGCCAGAAAAAAAACCCCACAAACTGGAGTTTTCAAGAAGTTGAGGCTGTTGGCCTGACTCCAGCAAGTGGTCCTTTGAAGCACCGAGACCTGACTGCAACCTTCTACAGGCAGAGATTGACTTGATGGACCTTATCATTTCCTACAGCAGCTCTGTTCTGCCCCATAGCAAGCAGATCCCATCAGACGTGTCCTTCACCCATCGGTAGCTCCCAAACATTCCTGGGTTTATTAAAAACCAGCAAACTTGCACCACCGACCATCTCCCCAATTACAGCACCGGGTTTTTGTATCCAGTTCCAAGCCACTTGATCCTAAATAAAGCTGGGTATTTCACCACAGTAATTGTTGTTCCCAAAGGGTAGCTAAAATTGTGTTATTTTTTGCTGACTGGAGCAATCTTTGCCGTACTTTCCATCGAACTGCTGACTCTTTCTCCTTTCGGGCTACATTCATTTCCACGTTTCCTCTCATTTATGCATGAGGCAAGGGGAAAAATTGCTTAATATTCTTTATAAACTGGCATATGGTATAGATAATTTTTTTCTTTTTACTATATGCAGTAAAAATGCAAATGCGTGTGGCTTATTTGCAAATGCTGGCATTAATAACTGATATTTAAACAGGCCGGATTAGCACTTTTACTGATATATTAAAAAGATTTTTTCCAATCATTTGCACACTCAAAATCAATTTTAATACAACATGTAAATTGAATTTAATTTTTTATATAAAATTGCATTTATCTGCTTGAACCATTAAATTTACTATTTAATATGTACTTTCCAGCTCACTTGGTTAGAATTTCATTGCTCTTTATCTGTATAAATTTAATTAGCCTTGATATCATCAGTATATTATAGAACTAATTAAAGATTTAGATAAGTGCTGAGGGTGCTTATTTAATACCCTATAAAGTTCCATTTGGAGAGCGAGGAATTCCATCCTTCATTCTAGCAGCCGGGACGGAGCTACAAGGAGTGTCTCAGACATTGTTTTTGAAAAATTACTTAATGGCTTTTAATGGATTTATCCTTCCTTTGAAAAGGCGTGTAATTACCATGTATCACGGCGGAGGGCCAGGGTGGTTGGCGTCGGAGGGGGAATGGTTTGGAAGCACCACGTGCGCGGGTTCTCCCCAACGTGATGCCACCAAGGCATCCCTAGACATCTCATCCTGGCGGGGCAGCATCAGCCAAGTCACCATTGACAAACTTGAATATTAAGAAGTTCCACCGAAACATGAGGAGGAACTTCTTACCTGTGAGGGTGGCAGAGCCCTGGAAGAGGCTGCCCAGAGAGGTGGTGGAGTCTCCATCTCTGGAGACATTCAAACCTTCCTTGCCACGTTCCTGTGCAACCTGCCCTAGGTGGACCTGCTCTGCCAGGAGGGTTGGACTAGATGATCTCCAGAGGTCCCTTCCAACCCCATGTGATTCTGTGATTCTGTGACAAACCATGGGAGAAAGGGAAAAGGAAATGAGAAGGAAATATTAATAAGGAAGTCATAGATAAGGGAGAGCTGAGCTGGTATCGGGGTGAAAAGGAGGAGAGAGAAAAGGAGAGATCTTTTGGAAGACCAGTTGTTCTCCACGTACTTTACCTTTTCTTCTGCTACTTACCTGCCTGTTTTACAGGAGATTTACCATCTGTGTTTTACAAAAAGATTCACAGTAGAGAGAAAACCAAGTGTTTCAGCGACACAGAGCTGCTCGTAGCACCCAAAGGTGTTGCCTGAGTTGGTTTTTTTCCAAAAATATCCATTAAAAAAGCTGTTTAATCGACATAGAGGCCGACGCACGGCAGAGCTGGTTTCTCTATAGTGGTTTTTACACTGTCTGCGTGGTTTAGGTTTTAAAAAGGAAAGTTACTGAGTGTTATAATTTGTTGTCTTTAATTAAAAGACTGTACTTAACACCATTTTGAATAAATCCACCTACTTTTCTTGCCTGGCTCTGCACCCTGATCAGAATTCTGTGCGCTGCGGTCCCAAAAGCACTTACAGTACCGATCAAGGTGCCAGGGCTTCCCATCTCTGATATTGTCTACCTTGGACAAATAATTTTTATCTCTTATGGCTGTAAAAAAAAAACAACTAATACTATCCTTACATCACAGCCCTCACTATTTATTAAGGACTGTGATTTGCAGAGGTACCACAGGAGCGCGAAGCACCATTATGTTATAAATTCAGTTTTATTTCTTCCTCTCGTGTTTTATTTTCTTCCGCAAACCATTTCGCATCTTGGGCGTTTGCACATTTTGGATTTTTGAGGGTTTTTTACATTCTTGACATTCTCCTCCTGTAGTAACAGAGCTCAGAGCCGTCTGTGCGTCCTGCCTCACATCATGCCACCTGTTGCAGTGTGTGGAGATGGTGCTTCCTGGAGACCATGGATGAGGTGGGCTCTGGTGCACCTGGAGAAGATGTAAATCACAGCGACACACAGACACTTTTGGCCCAATTTTAGGTTCCTTCTACAGTCCATGGAGACAAGTAGGTGCTTCTCAGCCACAGTTCATCTCAGCCCAAGCAGACACGAGAGGTGTCCATTTCTTGGCATGGTTTGGAAGAGGAGCTAAGCTTGACTAGCACAGCAGTAACATCTCTGATGTGTGAATTCCTAAAGCACTTTGGGTTCTTCTGGAGGCCAAGAATGGGGATTACTGTTGTTGTCTCCAGAACTGCTCCAGGTTAATTAAAAATCAAGAAAGAAACCTTAAGAAGTGATGGTCAGGATATACATTCCCCTGTGGAATAGTGTCCTGAGAGTAATGGTATTTTCTTGTATGCTTTCAGACTGTAACTCCACGCAGGACTTGAAGGTTGCAGTTTGAGATGAGCAGTGGTTAGGGAGTGGATATCTGAGGTAGCAGATACCTTCCATAGCTAGTTCCTATTTTGTGATCGTAAGCTCCCAAGACGGAAGAAGAACCAGCATCCGTGCTTGCAGACTCTTGCTTTAAAATGCTGATCACTGAGCTGTGTATGCAAACATCATTGCAGTCTTCATGAGGTGTAGAAATTACAGTAATTGCTGCTTTATGTGGATTTTCCTTGGCTTGCTGTTTCAGGTTTTCAGAACTTGCTTTGCAAAATCCTGCATGCGAGAGCTCACCTCTTCCCCTCCATCTCTGGTGCCCTGTAGCCATCAACTCTGTCCTCATCTCTTTCCCTTCCCCACCTCAAGGTCTCGTGCTTCACAGACAAAACAGTCCCATGTGCTTCTCTTCTCGGTCAAACCAGTCCTAAAAATCCATTTCTTCTGCATCACGTGAACTGTGTCCAGCTTTGGAGTCCTCAGCACAGGAAGAACTTCGACCTATTGGAAGGGAACAGAACAGTCCCATGTGCTTCTCTTCTCGGTCAAACCAGTCCTAAAAATCCATTTCTTCTGCATCACGTGAACTGTGTCCAGCTTTGGAGTCCTCAGCACAGGAAGAACTTCGACCTATTGGAAGGGAACGAGAGGAGGACACAGAGATGATCCGAGGGCTGGAGGCCCTCTCCTAATAAGACAGGCTGAGAGAGTTGGGGGGGTTCAGCCTGGAGAAGAGAAGGCTCCAGGGAGATCTTATAAAGGTCTTCCAGTACCTGAAGGGGGCCTACAGGAGAGATGGGGAGGGACTCTTGATGAGGGAGGGGAGCCATAGGACAAGGGGCAATGGTTTTAAACTGAAAGAGGGGAGATTGAGATGAGATACTAGAAAGAAATTCTTTGCTGTGAGGGTGGTGAGAGCCTGGCCCAGGTTGGCCAGAGAAGCTGTGGCTGCCCCATCCCTAGAGGGGTTCAGGGCCAGGTTGGATGGGGCTTTGAGCAACCTCGTCTAGTGGGAGATGTCCCTGTCTATGGCAGGGGCAGTTGGAGCTGGATGGTCTTTAAGATCCTTTCCAACCCAAACCATTCCATGATTCTATGATTCTATGAACTGAAGTCATGGCATTTCTTGCCATGTCTTCCCTTCCTGCACTCACTCACGTCCTCTGTCTATTTAAATGTAGTGGTTCCACCAAGATCTCCATGTATCAAAATCGAGTGACTTTATAACTGCAGCTTTGGTCTTTTTTCATCTTCACTTTCATGCTCATTGTCCTGTCTTGTGGCTTTTTTTGTCTAGATTTAGTCTGTAAGTGCTTCATATTTAACCTTTTTGACTTATTAGAGTACCTGAGATATTTTTGGCTGCTATAAAAGCGACTCCCTAATCCCCCAAAAGGGAAAGGAGATAAGGCACAGATATTTTTTCATCCTGTTTGGGTAAGTCAGCACGCAGATCTGAGCTCTTGCCTCGTGAATCTCTTTCTGTCCGCCCTACTGCAGAGTGGGCACCCGGCTGGATAATGAAGGAATAATTAAAGTTAGATCCTTTATTCTGAAACATCACACCATTCGTCTGAAGGTCTTTCTCTTAAGAAGAGATCAAGTCATTCTCAGGGAAATCAGAATTTAATTTTGAATTCACCTGGCCATCTTTTGAAAAAAAATTTTTTTGTGTGCAGGCCTTGGGTTATAGGTTAACATTAGCATTTAAATGGAGAATGGTATTAATAGCCCTCAGAGGAGCTTGTCTCATCCTGATTGCCTTTCCAGAGATTTTTTTTCTAAATGAGAAAACCTCTATATTTTTTTTTTCTCTGTCTCCAAGAATAAGAGTTCAAGAGACCATCTTTTTTGAGAAAGATATATATATATATACTCAAACCGCATCCTTTCAAAATGGCTTCATTGTTGGTAACTTGACGTTTTGTTTTAAAACTAGTAATTTTTAAAAAATCCTGTTTTGGTGTTAATTGATTTCTTCCGTTTTGGTTTGCCCATGGGATGTTTTTTTCTTTCACTTGGGAACAATTTCCTCCAATGATATTTATCTTTCCCTATCTGCTTTTAGTACAAAGATGTTCTTCAGATGATGGTAGGTCGTCCTGGGCCAACTCCAGCCTGATAAAGTAAGCAGAAAAAGTATAGTTGTATCTGGGCTTTGGATTAGGCATTATTTGCTTTAAGGTATGTGTTTGTCCTAAAAAAATGCCCAAAGAATTCAAGGGTTAGTTCAGAAACTTTGAACCCAATGCCATTGCCAATAGTCAGAGGAACAGGTCACAGATGTCTAGGTTGGTTGACTTGCGGGGATGTGAGATAAGCTCATGAAGGAGCATTGTAAGGATGGATCTTATCTACTTTAGAGCAGATCTTTGTCATATGAACCCACAAAACTAGTTTATCCATCCTCTATGAGCTGGGTAATAAGGACTAGATGATCTTTAAGGTCCCTTCCAACCTAGACGATTCTACGATTCTATGACTTTGGACACCATAGACAGTCCTTCACTCCTCGCCCCTCCAAAATATGGCCATCAACACTGAAGTTGAGCATAAGTGGAGAGTTTGGCCCAGGTATTTACCATCCTAAAGAGCTACAGGCTTGGAGCCAGATGAATGTTTCCTTCCCCTTGTAAAACAGCGGTTATTGGTATTTCCACGGCAAATCATAGAATCATAGAATTGCCCAGGCTGGAAGGGACCTCCAAAGGTCATCTAGTCCGATCTCCCCGCAGTCAGCAGGGACACCCCCAACTAGACCAGGTTGCCCAGGGCCTCGTCGAGCCTCTCCTTGAATATCTCCAGGGAAGGGGCCTCAACCACCTCCCTGGGCAACCTGTTCCAGTGCTCCACCACCCTCACAGTGAAGAACCCTCTCCTCATCTCCAGTCTAAATCTGTTCCCCTCCAGCTTGAAGCCATTGCCCCTCGTCCTGTCACTGCAGGCCTTTCTAAACAGGTTCTCCCCAGCCTTCCTGTAGCTCCCTTCAGGTACTGGAAGGCTGCTATTAGGTCTCCCCGGAGCCTCCTCTTCTTCAGGCTGAACAACCCCAGCTCCCTCAGCCTGTCCTCGGAGCAGAGGTGCTCCATCCCCCTGATCATCCTTGTGGCCCTCCTCTGGACCCTCTCCATCAGGTCCATGTCCTTCTTATATTGAGGGCTCCAGCCCTGCACACAATACTCCAGGTGAGGTCTCACCAGAGCAGAGTAAAGTGGCAGAATCACCTCTCTGGACCTGCTGGCAACACTTCTTTTGATGCAGCCCAGGATGGGATTGGCCCAATCGGGAGAGATGCTCCGTAAGAACCTGTACCATGTTTGTGTGTATAAAGTCTGTCGTGTCAGATCAACTCAGCAAGTCCCACCTACGCTTTCCAGCAGAATGCAAATAAATAACAACTGTCCAGAAAGCATGTGGACAAACGTATATCCCTGATGAGATGAGTCAGGTCGCTTTGCCCCCATCAGTCGCATCCCTGACTTCCTGCTCAGGTGAGGAAAGGTTCTTGAGGTCAGTTTTGATCTGTTGGTCTCTTCTTACCCCAAATATCTCACCACTGGGCACTGGGAGGCTCTTACTGCCCTGACTGCTGCTCGGTGCAGGGTAAATCAGCTTAGGACTGCTTAGCTGGGCTCATGAAGAAGCCGACCGAGGGCTTGGGAAGCTAAATTTGCTTTTGGGTTAGGTATGCTAATCCACTATTATTATTTATTAACCTATTTGTCAGGCGATAGAATCGGCTTTTAATAAATATTAATTCCTCTCCCTGGTTTTAAATCTCAGCTTTAAAAAAAACAAAGCAGGTTCTTGCCAGCCTTTCGTTGAAGAGAGATTTCCCTCACCTGTCGTCCATTTATTTCCCCCCATCCCTTCCTAGCTTGCTTTTCTCAACCTCCTCTTGATAATCAAAAAGAGCATTTATAATGGCAGGGACAAATACACTTCTGAAAGTGAAATGAAGAGCCTAAATAAAAAATCACAGAACAAGAGGCTCATCCCACTCGCTCTTTCATATTTCATTATTTGATAACATCAGAAGATGAGTCCATCAGAGCTGCTTGGGCAAAGGCAAACAGGAGTGCGTCTGATCAATATTTATTAATACTTTCAAAGACAAGGGAGGCAAAGTTGAGCAGACTTCGTAATGGAGTGAATAATTACTCATGCAAATAGGGTTTGGCCAAAGGCAATGCCATGCCAAAGCAGCAGGTTTTTTAATTGCACCCAATTAAAAATGCATACCTTTCGCTCGCTCGCGCCGTCTCGCCTGCTCTCTTCTTTTATTTCGTAGGGAATTTTTAATTAAAAAATAATCTGATGCTGAGAAGAGCGACAGATGAATCCTGGGTGTATCAGGTGCAGAATTCTTCAGTAATCCAAGATTTGGGACAGGCTAAAAGGGAAGGCAGCTGTAAGGACTTGGGGTAAAGGTGGGTTTGCGTGGCTGGGTTTGTCCGGTGAGTGGTCTGGGCTGCAGATGGAAGAGCTTTAGTTCTCACTCCTTCTTCTCTTAAGGTCCTCTATCACCTTGGGAAGGTCACGAGTCCTGTGCTTTAGAGCAAAGACTTGCCATCTCTAGAAAGGTCACCCCATCTAAGATCTCCTCACCCCATCCAAGATCTCCTCTCTGTCCTTTGGTTGAAAACCGAGCCAGAGCTGGCAAAGGTGAAACCTCGTTTGACATCGGCTCAGCCTAAATTCCCTGAAGGTGATCAATGTTCCCCAAATCCAGGTGTTTACCTTGGCAATCTTACTGTTTTTTCGACACATTGTGTGTGTAACCATACTCGAGATTCTGCCAGTACCCTCAAAGTTAACCTTATATTAGATTTCTGACTGTGTATTGAAGTGTCTTGATAAAAATCCAAATTTTCTAAACCGTTGAGGACACACATCAAGGTGTCAGAAGGATGCTGTAGACCTGGCTGGTAGGTAGCTGCCATTCAAATTTGGTATCTTCGTTTCTGAGACGTCCCAGATACAGCTATTTAATGCTGCTGAGTTCAAACATCAACGTTACAGGACTAATTAGAGCTCAACCTGGGGGTGTTGGTCGACTGTCGGCTGAACATGAGCCAGCAGTGTGCCCAGGTGGCCAAGAAGGCCAACAGCATCCTGACCTGTGTCAGGAACAGCGTGGCGAGTAGGGCCCGAGAGGTGATTGTCCCCCTGTACTCGGCACTGGTGAGGCCCCACCTTGAGTACTGTGTCCAGTTTTGGGCCCCCTACCATAAAAAAGACATTGAGGTGCTGGAGCGGGTCCAGAGAAGGGCGACAAAGATGGTGAGGGGTCTGGAGCACAAGTGTTATGAGGAGAGGCTGAGGGAACTGGGGTTATTCAGCCTGGAGAAGAGAAGGCTGAGGGGAGACCTTATTGCTCTCTACAACTCCCTGAAAGGAGGGTGTAGAGAGGTGGGGGTCGGTCTCTTCTCTCAACACACAATACTCCAGGTGAGGTCTCACCAGAGCAGAGTAAAGTGGCAGAATCACCTCTCTGGACCTGCTGGCAACACTTCTTTTGATGCAGCCCAGGATGGGATTGGCCCAATCGGGAGAGATGCTCCGTAAGAACCTGTACCATGTTTGTGTGTATAAAGTCTGTCGTGTCAGATCAACTCAGCAAGTCCCACCTACGCTTTCCAGCAGAATGCAAATAAATAACAACTGTCCAGAAAGCATGTGGACAAACGTATATCCCTGATGAGATGAGTCAGGTCGCTTTGCCCCCATCAGTCGCATCCCTGACTTCCTGCTCAGGTGAGGAAAGGTTCTTGAGGTCAGTTTTGATCTGTTGGTCTCTTCTTACCCCAAATATCTCACCACTGGGCACTGGGAGGCTCTTACTGCCCTGACTGCTGCTCGGTGCAGGGTAAATCAGCTTAGGACTGCTTAGCTGGGCTCATGAAGAAGCCGACCGACTCGTCCTGTCACTGCAGGCCTTTCTAAACAGGTTCTCCCCAGCCTTCCTGTAGCTCCCTTCAGGTACTGGAAGGCTGCTCTTAGGTCTCCCCGGAGCCTCCTCTTCTTCAGGCTGAACAACCCCAGCTCCCTCAGCCTGTCCTCGGAGCAGAGGTGCTCCATCCCCCTGATCATCCTTGTGGCCCTCCTCTGGACCCTCTCCATCAGGTCCATGTCCTTCTTATATTGAGGGCTCCAGACCTACACACAATACTCCAGGTGAGGTCTCACCAGAGCAGAGTAAAGTGGCAGAATCACCTCTCTGGACCTGCTGGCAACGCATCTTTTGATGCAGCCCAGGATGGGATTGGCCCAATCGGGAGAGATGCTCCGTAAGAACCTGTACCATGTTTGTGTGTATAAAGTCTGTCGTGTCAGATCAACTCAGCAAGTCCCACCTACGCTTTCCAGCAGAATGCAAATAAATAACAACTGGCCAGAAAGCATGTGGACAAACGTATATCCCTGATGAGATGAGTCGGGTCGCTTTGCTCCCATCAGCCGCATCCCTGACACTTCCTGCTCAGGTGAGGAAAGGTTTGTGAGGTCAGCTTTGATCTGTTGGTCTCTTCTTACCCCAAATATCTCACCGCCGGGCACTGGGAAGCTCTTACCACCCATGCTGCTGCTTGGTGCAGGGTAAATCAGCTTAGGGCTGCTTAGTTGGGCTCACACGGAAGCCAACCAAGGGCTTGGGAAGCTAAATTTGCTTTTGGGTTAGGTATGCTAATCCACTATTATTATTTATTAACCTATTTGTCAGGCGATAGAATCGGCTTTTAATAAATATTAATTCCTCTCCCTGGTTTTAAATCTCAGCTTTAAAAAAAACAAAGCAGGTTCTTGCCAGCCTTTCGTTGAAGAGAGATTTCCCTCACCTGTCGTCCATTTATTTCCCCCCATCCCTTCCTAGCTTGCTTTTCTCAACCTCCTCTTGATAATCAAAAAGAGCATTTATAATGGCAGGGACAAATACACTTCTGAAAGTGAAATGAAGAGCCTAAATAAAAAATCACAGAACAAGAGGCTCATCCCACTCGCTCTTTCATATTTCATTATTTGATAACATCAGAAGATGAGTCCATCAGAGCTGCTTGGGCAAAGGCAAACAGGAGTGCGTCTGATCAATATTTATTAATACTTTCAAAGACAAGGGAGGCAAAGTTGAGCAGACTTCGTAATGGAGTGAATAATTACTCATGCAAATAGGGTTTGGCCAAAGGCAATGCCATGCCAAAGCAGCAGGTTTTTTAATTGCACCCAATTAAAAATGCATACCTTTCGCTCGCTCGCGCCGTCTCGCCCGCTCTCTTCTTTTATTTCGTAGGGAATTTTTAATTAAAAAATAATCTGATGCTGAGAAGAGCGACAGATGAATCCTGGGTGTATCAGGTGCAGAATTCTTCAGTAATCCAAGATTTGGGACAGGCTAAAAGGGAAGGCAGCTGTAAGGACTTGGGGTAAAGGTGGGTTTGCGTGGCTGGGTTTGTCCGGTGAGTGGTCTGGGCTGCAGATGGAAGAGCTTTAGTTCTCACTCCTTCTTCTCTTAAGGTCCTCTATCACCTTGGGAAGGTCACGAGTCCTGTGCTTTAGAGCAAAGACTTGCCATCTCTAGAAAGGTCACCCCATCTAAGATCTCCTCACCCCATCCAAGATCTCCTCTCTGTCCTTTGGTTGAAAACCGAGCCAGAGCTGGCAAAGGTGAAACCTCGTTTGACATCGGCTCAGCCTAAATTCCCTGAAGGTGATCAATGTTCCCCAAATCCAGGTGTTTACCTTGGCAATCTTACTGTTTTTTCGACACATTGTGTGTGTAACCATACTCGAGATTCTGCCAGTACCCTCAAAGTTAACCTTATATTAGATTTCTGACTGTGTATTGAAGTGTCTTGATAAAAATCCAAATTTTCTAAACCATTGAGGACACACATCAAGGTGTCAGAAGGATGCTGTAGACCTGGCTGGTAGGTAGCTGCCATTCAAATTTGGTATCTTCGTTTCTGAGACGTCCCAGATACAGCTATTTAATGCTGCTGAGTTCAAACATCAACGTTACAGGACTAATTAGAGCTCAACCTGGGGGTGTTGGTCGACTGTCGGCTGAACATGAGCCAGCAGTGTGCCCAGGTGGCCAAGAAGGCCAACAGCATCCTGACCTGTGTCAGGAACAGCGTGGCGAGTAGGGCCCGAGAGGTGATTGTCCCCCTGTACTCGGCACTGGTGAGGCCCCACCTTGAGTACTGTGTCCAGTTTTGGGCCCCCTACCATAAAAAAGACATTGAGGTGCTGGAGCGGGTCCAGAGAAGGGCGACAAAGATGGTGAGGGGTCTGGAGCACAAGTGTTATGAGGAGAGGCTGAGGGAACTGGGGTTATTCAGCCTGGAGAAGAGAAGGCTGAGGGGAGACCTTATTGCTCTCTACAACTCCCTGAAAGGAGGGTGTAGAGAGGTGGGGGTCGGTCTCTTCTCTCAAGTCACAGGCGACAGGACAAGAGGAAATGGCCTCAAGTTGCGCCAGGGGAGGTTCAGGCTGGATATTAGGAAAAATTTTTTCACTGAAAGGGTTCTCAGCCATTGGAATGGGCTGCCCAGGGAGGTGGTTGAGGCACCATCCCTGGAGGTGTTCAAAAGACAGGTTGATGTAGTGCTGGGAGGTATGGTTTAGTGATGGTGATGCTCCTTGTTTGTTGTGTGGGTGTCTATTTTTGTCAGTGAGGTTGATGGTTGGACAAGATGATCTTTAAGGTCCCTTCCAACCTAGAAGATTCTGTGATTCTGTGATTCTGTGAAGAAGGGTGCTGAAATTAAAACTCATCCTTAGACCCCTGACCCACGGGGCTTTATCAGTCCCAGCCTAGTAACTAGATGTCCCTTTAACTGCTTCAGCTGAAGAACGAGCTGTGTTTTTCTGGCTGGGACAGAGTTTAGAGTAGTGTCGGTGTTATCAAGGAGGATGAGCCTGAGCCTCCGCTGTGCCTTTGTCACCTGCACCACTTCATTTGGTTTTGACACCCCAAAGAGACCTAACCCTCAAGCAAAGGTTCATCAAGCTGGAGCTTGCTGCAGGGGAATGGAACCTCCTCCTCATCCCTGACCTGAAAGGCTCTGCCCAGGGTTGGGAACCCTTCTGCCTAAAGGAGCTTTGTAAAGCCTTCTATTTCCACAGCTCCCTCTGGACAGGATGCTTTGTCGTGGTGATATCTAGACCACAGAACCCCCAACACCAGATCTTACCCCTTGGTACAGATGGGGAAATTCACAGAATCACATGGGGTTGGAAGGGACCTCTGGAGATTATCTAGTCCAACCCCCTGTCAAAGTAGGTCCACCTACAGCACACCGCACAGGAACATGTCCAGGCAGGTTTTTAATGTCTCCAGAGAAGGAGACTCCACCGCCTTCCTGGGCAGCCTCCTCCAGGGCTCTGCCACTCTCGAAGGAAAGAAGTTCCTCCTCATGTTTAGGTGGAACTTCTTATATTCCGGTTTGTACCCATTTCCTCTTGTCCTGTCACTGGGCACCACTGAAAAAAGCCTGGCCCCATCCTCCTGACACCCACCCTTGAAGTATTTATAGGCATTGATCAGATCCCCCCTCAGTCTCCTCTTTTCTAGACCCAAGTCCCTCAGCCCTTCCTCATCAGAGAGATGTTCTGGGCCTTTAATCATCTTTGTAGCCCTCTGCTGTCCCCTCTCCAGCAGTTCCCTGCCATTCTTGACCTGGGGAGACCAGAACTGGACCCAGTGCTCCAGATGGGGCCTCACCAGGACAGAGCAGAATGGGAGGGTGACCTCCCTCAACCTGCTGGTCACACTCTTCCTGATGCCCCCCAGGATGCCATTGGCCTTCTTGGCCACAAGGGCACATTGTTGCCTCACGGTTGTGCTATTGTCTACCAGGACTCCTAGGTCTTTCTCCTCGCAAAATTTCTAAATTCACAAAAGTGCTAAATATAAATGGCACTAAAGTCCTGATTCCCCTTCTGCTGCGTGACCTCTAGGCACGTGCTTTCCTAGAGCTCTTCTCCTGGTTTCAAACCTTAATCAGTTTGGAAGGGGAGGTAGTGGGGGGAAGAAAAACTCTCAAAGGAGCCCAGCAGCTCTCAGAAGTTTCACCTCTCCCACCTGGGATGTGAAATCGGGGCAAACAAACCAGTCCCACGTCCTTTTTTCTTTTCTGCAGTGGTTGGATTGGCAGCTGTCAGAATTGCCCTGCTGCTTCCCTGGCCCGTGACACATTTTCCCTTCCAATAAGTACTTGCTTAAATTCCCTTCCTTGGAAATCCATTCTTTCACTAATGCCACTTTACATTAATTTAAACCAGCCTGCGCTGCAGCCTCTATATTATGCCCTTCTCTCTTCAGATGATCTTTTACTTATTAAAAGAGGCACCTCGGCTCCTGGCTCAAATTTTATTTTGCATTATTTAATATTTTTTCTCTCAAATTGTATGTCTCGGTGGCATTGGAGGTCTCTGGAGTGTTGGGCTTGGAGCTCTTCCCATGCTCCCAATTAGCATCTCTCTGCAAGAGGGCTTCATTAGGGACAAAAATCTCCACTTCCCTTACCCCTGTGATTCCTTCCCTTTCCAGAAGCCTGTTTTTGCAGGCTCATGAGCAGATACACATCTGTGCATCACCACGTGTACATGTATATACGTGCACCTGTACCTATATACTGCTTTCTATCTGCTGGCTACCAAACAATGGCATAGAATTATAGAATCATAGAATGGTTCAGGTTGGAAGGGACCTTAAAGATCATCCAGTTCCAAACACCTGCCATGGGCAGGGACACCACCCACTACAACAGGTTGGTCAAAGCCTTAGATTGGAGATTAGGAGAAAGTTCTTCACTGTGAGGGTGGTGGAGCACTGGAACAGGTTGCCCAGGGAGGTGGTTGAGGCCCCATCCCTGGAGATATTCAAGGAGAGGCTTGACAAGGCCCTGGGCAACCTGGTCTAGTTGGGGGTGTCCCTGCTGACTGCGGGGAGGTCGGACTAGATGACCTTTGGAGGTCCCTTCCAGCCTGGACAATTTTATGATTCTATGAAAGCCCTGTCCAACCTGGCCTTGAACCCCTCCAGGGATGGGGCAGCCACAGCTTCTCTGGGCAACTGGTGCCATGGTCTCACCACGCTTACAGGAAAGAATTTATTCCCAAAATCTCATCTCAGTCTCCCTTGTTCCACTGTAAAACCATTCCCCCTCATCCTGTCACTCCACTCCCTGATCCAGAGTCCCTCCCCATCTCTCCTGGAGCTCCGCTGGGGACTGGAAGGGGCTCCAAGGTCTCCCCAGAGCCTTCTCTTCTCCAGGCTGAACCCCCCCAACTCTCTCAGCCTGTCCTCACAGCAGAGGGGCTCCAGCCCTCCCAGCATCTCCGTGGCCTATTCTCCACCCGTTCCAACAGGTCCATGTCCTTCCTGTGCTGAGGACTCCAGAGCTGGGCACAATACTCCAGGTGGGATCTCCCCAGAGCAGAGCAGAGGGGCAGAATCCCCCTCCTCACTCTGCTGGCCACGCTGCTGGGGATGCAGCCCAGGACACAGCTGATGGTAACTACTAGGAAGGAGGAGCCCTCAATTGCCCATAAGTTATTCTTTCAGCTGAGTCTGTGGGGGACAGGTTGGTGAGATAGGTGCCCACTTGGCATCTCCTCGAGTGCAGCACCTGATGCAGCCTTCTTAGCTCTTGGCACTGCTGAATAAAGTGGGAGGTGGTGGTATTCTCCAGAAAAAAAGGTTTGGAGCATCAAGGCTCGCTGCTCACCAGAGTGTATTTTTTTTGTTTTCTTGCTTTTCAGGCAGTATTACGAGATGCTCTACAACACAGCAGATGAGCTGCTGAACCTGGTGGTGGATCAAGGGGTGAAGTACACAGAGCTGGAATACATCTACGCCCTGAACTTACTGCACCGGAGCCAGACGGGGGTGGGAGACCAAACCACCCAGAACATGAGGTTGCAGCGGTTGAAGGAGATCATTTGTGAGCAGGCTGCTATCAAACAGGCCACCAAGGACAAGAAGATCACCACCGTGTAATCTGCTCTCTGGCTCTTATGAACCTGCCAGGCTGCAGGTCCTCCACGTCTCTGTTATAATCAAAGGCAAAAGTGCCTGTTTTCTGGGTGGCATCGTACTGGTGAGAAGGGAAATGCCATGTGTAATTTGGTTTTGGGGTTGTTTTGGGGATTTTGGGTATGTAATCACGTAACGCTTCTTTAACGTGCTCTCCCAAGACCGTGTTCTCCAAGCAGGAACAGGTTATCCTGGTGGAGATTTGGGTGGGATATTTGACTTTGCTGTGTTGCTGCTGCTTTGCCTTGAGATGGAAGGCAAGCTGATGCCTGGTGGGGTGGGAATAGAGAAGATGTCACACTGGGTGAGGTCAGAGTCTTCAGGGGAAGTTCAGACCACGCTATGACAGTGGAAGTGCAGACCTGTTGCTCACAGGTGGGATCTTGATGGTTTTGAAGCCTCTTTGAGCTCTGCCAATACTATTCTCCGTGACAGTTGTAGACACATTAAGTTTTCTGCTGTTTCCACTGCAAAGAGATCCAGCTGCTTATTCCTTCAGACAGCGAGAAGCCAGTTCTCTTAGTGGGAGGTAACATGGGACCATTTGTTTCCACTTCGACTTCTTCATTATCTCAGAGCCATATGGCATCGGTTCCTACAGCGCGTTCTGCACCGGATGATGGTGGATGTACGTAGGAGAAAATTGCCAATATAAGGTAATAGTGAAACTTAATTCTATTTTTTTTTTTTTCTGAAGATGTCTTTTGAGCCTCCCCAGCTCCAAAAGATATTTTGTAATTGGCATTTGATTTGAAGGACACGCAGGCTTATGTAGCTCAGCGCTAGGGATCAGCGAGGGTAGGAAGAGGGCAGGTCCCAGCTCTGAAGTCTCTGAGATGTTCTCAGGTCACTATTTCTGCCCTGCCTTGACCATGCAAAGCCACCCTGTAGAAGGTTCCTTATTCTCTGAGGGTGAGGAGTTTATACCATTCCTCCAAAGCAAGAATACACTGCACTTGTATTTGCCAAGTCAATTGTCAACCCAGCTGGGTTTACCATGCTGAGATGGGTTCCCTCTGAGCTGTGAAACTGCTTGTGTGTCACTCTTGAAACTGCAAAATTAAAGGATGTTTAAAGACTCTTCAAAGGCTCTGGTGCTTTGTCTGGTTTTTCTTAAGAAATGTTATTTTTCTGATATTTAAAAGATTCCCTTCCAGGTCCGAATTCATATGGGGTCCTCCAAGGTTACCTCAGTGTGGAAGTGGTCTTCTGAGTCATTCAGTCTAGTCCCAAGCTACCATTGTCCAACGGGACAAGAAGCTTCTCAATCTCCATGTTAAAAGCAGAACCCAGTAGTTCTAGTTGTTAGGAGACTTCTTCTGTCTGGCCTAATGTCAGACAATTTTTGATTCCTTTTGTCTTTAATTGCTTAATAATCTGAGTCTCTGCCTCGTCTTCACATGGCTGATCTCAAGCTTTGCAGTCCACATTTTCCGCCCACCGAGCAGCTGTGCTGGTGGGTGCCATGAGAGATTGCATGAAATCAAGAACATTTCATACTCGGGAGTGTGTTTACTTCCAAAGCAAATGATTTAAAAGACTCTTCTTTGAAGTGCACTTCACATTGTCCATCTCACCACCACAAGATGTAAATACAAAGCCCTCGCCCATGTCTGTGCACTGACCTGAGGGGTGAGAAGGCATTTCATGGAATCATAGAATGGTTTGGGTTGGAAGGGACCATAAAGATCATCTAGTTCCACCCTTCACCCCCACCATGGGCAGGGACACCTCCCACCAGACCAGGTTGCTCAAAGCTTCATCCAACCTGGCCTTGAACTCCTCCAGGGATGGGGCAGCCACAGCTTCTCTGGGCAGCCTGTTCCCAGGTTTTGCAGGAATACTGGACTGCGTGGCAGAAGAACATGCTGGGACGACTGTGGAGAGAAGAGAGGCAGTGACATGAGGGAGGGCCTTACCTACAGCCTGCTGTAGAGGAAAGAAAACTTTTGCAATTGAGGTAATTAAACCATATAATTAGATTGAGTCTTTCTCCTCAAGTGTTCAGACTCTCCAGTCCTCTCCAAACCTTCACACCAAGGGCACAAAGGGAGTGAAGGTTGCCAAAGGGCACAGAGAAGGCACAAGCAGCATGTGGCAGGTAGGAACCCAGATCCTGACCAACTTATTTCAGCCACCCATTGACATTGGCTGCACAAGCTTTCTTGCTGCATCACAAGATGCTGCCAGAAAGAATCCCCCTCAGCCTTTAACAAATCCTTACTGAATATTTTTTCCCGGAAAGGTAGCGTTTGAATGAATCTTGTTTTCTTGCCAACAGGTGTTTCAGAAATAGAACATACACAAATGAAGATTATGAGGAAGTGATTGTCCCACTCGGCACTGGTGAGGCCCTACCTTGAGTGCTGTGACCAGTTTTGGGCCCCTCACAACAAGAAAGACATTGAGGTGCTGGAGCAGGTCCAGAGAAGGGCAACAAAGATGGTGAGGGGTCTGGAGCACAAGTCTTGTGAGGAGAGGCTGAGGGAGCTGGGGGTGTTCAGCCTGGAGAAGAGGAGGCTGAGGGGAGACCTTCTCGCTCCCTATAACTCCCTGAAAGGAGGGTGTATCGGGGGGGGTCGGTCTCTTCTCCCAAGGAACAGGCAATGGGACAAGAGGAAACGGCCTTAAGTTGCACCAGGGGAGGTTTAGAACAGATATTAGGAAAAATTTCTTCACAGAAAGGGTCATCAAGCCTTGGAAGAGGCTGCCCAGGGCAGTGGTGGAGTCACCATCCCTGGAGGGATTTAAAAGCCAGGCAGACGTGGTGCTGAGGGACATGGGTTAGTGGTGGTTTTATCAGTGTTAGGTTGATGGTTGGACTTCATGATCTTAAAGATCCCTTCCAACCAAAACAAGCCTAGAGGTCTCCAGATAGCTCATGTTTAGGCAATGCATCTAGTTTTGTGCTTTCCTGCTTTCCCAGAGCACACTAAATAATCAGCAGGGGTCTGGTTTGTGGGTTGGTGTTTGTTGCAAATCCCCTCTCACTAATAGGGGACCGAGTGGGTGGGGGAGAGATCTTCTGAGAACATTTTCTTGTTCATTAAGCTGTTATTGCGGGTAGAGACAAGCTGTTTTGTTTAATAGTAAATAACTATTCAGACAACGCGCTGGCTTATCCACCCAGGATGTCCACACACTCATAAGCACCCATCTGGAGACACAGTGGGAGGCCAATCCCAAAGGTGGTTGGAAGAAGAGGGTGATACCAACACACCAGTGGCCCTGAGGATTTTCCACTCTAGTTCTGGAGTCCTCAGCACAGGAAGGACATGGACCTGTTGGAACGGGTGCAGAAGAGGCCACGGAGATGCTCGAAGGGGTGAAGCCCCTCTGCTGTGAGGACGGGCTGAGAGAGTTGGGGGTGCTCAGCCTGGAGAAGGCTCTGGGGAGACCTTACAGCCCCTTCCAGTCCCTAAAGGGGCTTCAGAGGAGATGGGGAGGGACTCTTGACTGGGGAGTGGAACCACAGGACAAGGGGAAAAGGTTTTACACTGAAAGAGGGGAGATTTAGATGGGATAACAGGAAGAAATTCTTTGCTGTGAGGGGGGTGAGACCCTGGCCCAGGTTGCCCAGAGAAGCTGTGGCTGCCCCATCCCTGGAGGGATTCAAGGCCAGGTTGGATGGGGCTTTGAGCAACCTCGTCTAGTGGGAGGTGTCCCTGCCCATGGCAGAGGGGTTGGAACTGGATGGTCTTTAAGGTCCCTTCCAACCTAAACCATTTTATGATTCAACGGAAGTAGAAGTCTCCTGAGAGCACCAGCCCTTGGGAAACTTTCTGCCACTACCTGGGCCAGCATTTACTTTTCCTTTCCTCTGCATATTGTCGTTTGGTAACTATTTCTCCACCCCAACCTGTGGAACCCAGTCACACAGGTGGAGCGTTTATGACACATTGGCAGTGCAAGATGGTTTCCCAAAGAGAACAAACCATAGAACCATAGAACCATAGAATTGTCCAGGTCGGAAGGGACCTTTCAGATCATTGAGTCCAACCATAAGCCCAACGCTGACAAAGCCACCACTAACCCACGTCCCTCAGCACCACGTCTGCCATACGTCCAGGGATGGGGACTCCACCACTGCCCCACACAGCCTCTTCCAAGGCTTCATAATCCTTTCTGTGAAGAAATTTTTCCCAATATCCATCCTAAACCTCCCCTGGCACAACTTGATGCCGTTTCCACTTGTCCCGTGTTGCAAATTGTGCAGTGACCCAGGAACTTCCTTTATCTTAGACCCGAGCTGTGCACAGCGCGACTTACCCACTTCTGCCCTGAAGGAGGAACCCAATCCTCAGTCTGGAATCTTCTTAGAAGACCACAGATAACATCTCCGGGTCTGTTCCCTGCACCAGTTCTTGCCTCCAAGTGGTTTTGCAGTCCTGCCATGGCCCTGCAGGACACAATGTTTATGGAGAAGGCTTAGAGATTTTTGTTTTGTAATGCAGCACGAGATGCTGTCGGCGCCACCAGCGCTTAGAGAGCAATCGTTACATGGATGAGGCCCTTTGGTGCTTAAAGAGACAAGGAAATACTTCTCCAGACCGCAAAACGAAATATTTTCATGGAGGGGCTGTAAAAGTTCATGAGGGTTTCACAGTTTCCTCTTTACAGCCTCATAATCTTTAGTGGGTTTTAATTAGCACACTATTTTGAAGCCTGCGCCAGACACGATAGCAGAAGGGGAAGGTAAAGCAAATTGCTCCAGTTCTTTTCACGGTTTCTGCCTGAATTTCCAGCTCCTCCTCTCCCCAGTGCCCCCTCCCTCCTGCCATCCTCTTCAGGATGATGTAAACCTGCCCGTCTGACAGAAATTCTTACAAATGTATGTATGTACACACACACACATGCATAGATAGATAAACCCCCTACCACCACCCCCAAGTTTAGATGCAGTGCTAAGGGACATGGTGTAGGGGATGACCTTGTAGAGTAGGGTAGATGGTTGGACTCGATGATCCCAAGGGTCTCTTCCAACCTGAATGATTCTATGATTCTATGGTGTGGGACCTTCCCCCCAACCTCATGATCTACCACACGTGTGATGAGCGCGGGGCCGTTCAGCCTCAGTGCCTGCTGGAAACATTTGCTGAGGAGTTGTTCCACCGAGACTCTCTTTTTGCCTTTTATTGGCTGTGGGGTTTGTATTTTATTTTATTAGCGTGAGTCATAATTGCAAATTTCTTTTCAAACGTGGTGGATGGCACTAAAGGGGAGGGCACTCAGGCAGGGAGTGGGGGGAGAGCTGCCAAGAGGAAATTAGCATTGCAGTAATGATTGTGTTGCTCTTAGACAAGCAGGGAGCTTTTTTAGGGGGGGAAGAGAGTCCTTTTACCGAGCTGAGACACGGAGAAGTCACACGAATGGTCACTTGCCCACTGATCTTTAGCCCTGGGGATTAATTCCCATCGTGGAAGATACCCAAGCCCCCCTCCATCACTGCAGACCTTGGCCACCAAAGCTGACTGTGCTCTAATTTCAGGAATATATTACCCAAAGATTCATCCAACCGCACTTTTAAATACCCAGTGACCCACATCAATTATATCCCAGCAGCAACTTGAGCCTGGGGCAAAGGCTGCCTGTCCACCGTTGTGTCTGTCCATGGCAGGGGATGTTCTGCCCTGAGGAGTTTCCACTCCCAACAGGCATAAACTTGAAAGGAAGGGGAGATGTGGAGAAGTCAAACGTTGCTCTCCAGGCCATGGTCCCCGGTGTCCTGGCCCTGCTCCCTCATTACTGGGCAAAGCCGTGGCATCAATCCGAGCTGGAGCTGCCTGTGCCCTGCAGTTCATGCTTTTAGCTTTTTTGCATCGAAGCGGGAGCGTGCTCAGAAATGAGGCATTTTTATTTTATTTTATTTTGCCCTTCCTTCCTTTGCTGATTGGATTTAACAACTGAGCCAGAAAAAAAAGAAGAAAAAAAAAAAAAAAAAAGAAAAAAAAAAATTAGGTCG
>NW_015091339.1:573161-580262 GCF_001431845.1 Calidris pugnax | reverse complement strand
GCTTGACAAGGCCCTGGGCAACCTGGTCTAGTTGGGGGTGTCCCTGCTGACTGCGGGGAGGTCGGACTAGATGACCTTTGGAGGTCCCTTCCAGCCTGGACAATTTTATGATTCTATGAAAGCCCTGTCCAACCTGGCCTTGAACCCCTCCAGGGATGGGGCAGCCACAGCTTCTCTGGGCAACTGGTGCCATGGTCTCACCACGCTTACAGGAAAGAATTTATTCCCAAAATCTCATCTCAGTCTCCCTTGTTCCACTGTAAAACCATTCCCCCTCATCCTGTCACTCCACTCCCTGATCCAGAGTCCCTCCCCATCTCTCCTGGAGCTCCTCTGGGGACTGGAAGGGGCTCCAAGGTCTCCCCAGAGCCTTCTCTTCTCCAGGCTGAACCCCCCCAACTCTCTCAGCCTGTCCTCACAGCAGAGGGGCTCCAGCCCTCCCAGCATCTCCGTGGCCTATTCTCCACCCGTTCCAACAGGTCCATGTCCTTCCTGTGCTGAGGACTCCAGAGCTGGGCACAATACTCCAGGTGGGATCTCCCCAGAGCAGAGCAGAGGGGCAGAATCCCCCTCCTCACTCTGCTGGCCACGCTGCTGGGGATGCAGCCCAGGACACAGCTGATGGTAACTACTAGGAAGGAGGAGCCCTCAATTGCCCATAAGTTATTCTTTCAGCTGAGTCTGTGGGGGACAGGTTGGTGAGATAGGTGCCCACTTGGCATCTCCTCGAGTGCAGCACCTGATGCAGCCTTCTTAGCTCTTGGCACTGCTGAATAAAGTGGGAGGTGGTGGTATTCTCCAGAAAAAAAGGTTTGGAGCATCAAGGCTCGCTGCTCACCAGAGTGTATTTTTTTTGTTTGCTTGCTTTTCAGGCAGTATTACGAGATGCTCTACAACACAGCAGATGAGCTGCTGAACCTGGTGGTGGATCAAGGGGTGAAGTACACAGAGCTGGAATACATCTACGCCCTGAACTTACTGCACCGGAGCCAGACGGGGGTGGGAGACCAAACCACCCAGAACATGAGGTTGCAGCGGTTGAAGGAGATCATTTGTGAGCAGGCTGCTATCAAACAGGCCACCAAGGACAAGAAGATCACCACCGTGTAATCTGCTCTCTGGCTCTTATGAACCTGCCAGGCTGCAGGTCCTCCACGTCTCTGTTATAATCAAAGGCAAAAGTGCCTGTTTTCTGGGTGGCATCGTACTGGTGAGAAGGGAAATGCCATGTGTAATTTGGTTTTGGGGTTGTTTTGGGGATTTTGGGTATGTAATCACGTAACGCTTCTTTAACGTGCTCTCCCAAGACCGTGTTCTCCAAGCAGGAACAGGTTATCCTGGTGGAGATTTGGGTGGGGTATTTGGCTTTGCTGTGTTGCTGCTGCTTTGCCTTGAGATGGAAGGCAAGCTGATGCCTGGTGGGGTGGGAATAGAGAAGATGTCACACTGGGTGAGGTCAGAGTCTTCAGGGGAAGTTCAGACCACGCTATGACAGTGGAAGTGCAGACCTGTTGCTCACAGGTGGGATCTTGATGGTTTTGAAGCCTCTTTGAGCTCTGCCAATACTATTCTCCGTGACAGTTGTAGACACATTAAGTTTTCTGCTGTTTCCACTGCAAAGAGATCCAGCTGCTTATTCCTTCAGACAGCGAGAAGCCAGTTCTCTTAGTGGGAGGTAACATGGGACCATTTGTTTCCACTTCAACTTCTTCATTATCTCAGAGCCATATGGCATCGGTTCCTACAGCGCGTTCTGCACCGGATGATGGTGGATGTACGTAGGAGAAAATTGCCAATATAAGGTAATAGTGAAACTTAATTCTATTTTTTTTTTTTTCTGAAGATGTCTTTTGAGCCTCCCCAGCTCCAAAAGATATTTTGTAATTGGCATTTGATTTGAAGGACACCCAGGCTTATGTAGCTCAGCGCTAGGGATCAGCGAGGGTAGGAAGAGGGCAGGTCCCAGCTCTGCAGTCTCTGAGATGTTCTCAGGTCACTGTTTCTGCCCTGCATTGACCATGCAAAGCCACCCTGTAGAAGGTTCCTTATTCTCTGAGGGTGAGGAGTTTATACCATTCCTCCAAAGCAAGAATACACTGCACTTGTATTTGCCAAGTCAATTGTCAACCCAGCTGGGTTTAACATGCTGAGATGGGTTCCCTCTGAGCTGTGTAACTGCTTGTGTGTCACTCTTGAAACTGCAAAATTAAAGGATGTTTAAAGACTCTTCAAAGGCTCTGGTGCTTTGTCTGGTTTTTCTTAAGAAATGTTATTTTTCTGATATTTAAAAGATTCCCTTCCAGGTCCGAATTCATATGGGGTCCTCCAAGGTTACCTCAGTGTGGAAGTGGTCTTCTGAGTCATTCAGTCTAGTCCCAAGCTACCATTGTCCAACGGGACAAGAAGCTTCTCAATCTCCATGTTAAAAGCAGAACCCAGTAGTTCTAGTTGTTAGGAGACTTCTTCTGTCTGGCCTAATGTCAGACAATTTTTGATTCCTTTTGTCTTTAATTGCTTAATAATCTGAGTCTCTGCCTCGTCTTCACATGGCTGATCTCAAGCTTTGCAGTCCACATTTTCCGCCCACCGAGCAGCTGTGCTGGTGGGTGCCATGAGAGATTGCATGAAATCAAGAACATTTCATACTCGGGAGTGTGTTTACTTCCAAAGCAAATGATTTAAAAGACTCTTCTTTGAAGTGCACTTCACATTGTCCATCTCACCACCACAAGATGTAAATACAAAGCCCTCGCCCATGTCTGTGCACTGACCTGAGGGGTGAGAAGGCATTTCATGGAATCATAGAATGGTTTGGGTTGGAAGGGACCATAAAGATCATCTAGTTCCACCCTTCACCCCCACCATGGGCAGGGACACCTCCCACCAGACCAGGTTGCTCAAAGCTTCATCCAACCTGGCCTTGAACTCCTCCAGGGATGGGGCAGCCACAGCTTCTCTGGGCAGCCTGTTCCCAGGTTTTGCAGGAATACTGGACTGCGTGGCAGAAGAACATGCTGGGACAACTGTGGAGAGAAGAGAGGCAGTGACATGAGGGAGGGCCTTACCTACAGCCTGCTGTAGAGGAAAGAAAACTTTTGCAATTGAGGTAATTAAACCATATAATTAGATTGAGTCTTTCTCCTCAAGTGTTCAGACTCTCCAGTCCTCTCCAAACCTTCACACCAAGGGCACAAAGGGAGTGAAGGTTGCCAAAGGGCACAGAGAAGGCACAAGCAGCATGTGGCAGGTAGGAACCCAGATCCTGACCAACTTATTTCAGCCACCCATTGACATTGGCTGCACAAGCTTTCTCGCTGCATCACAAGATGCTGCCAGAAAGAGTCCCCCTCAGCCTTTAACAAATCCTTACTGAATATTTTTTCCCGGAAAGGTAGCGTTTGAATGAATCTTGTTTTCTTGCCAACAGGTGTTTCAGAAATAGAACATACACAAATGAAGATTATGAGGAAGTGATTGTCCCACTTGGCACTGGTGAGGCCCTACCTTGAGTGCTGTGACCAGTTTTGGGCCCCTCACAACAAGAAAGACATTGAGGTGCTGGAACGGGTCCAGAGAAGGGCAACGGAGCTGGTGAGGGGTCTGGAGCACAAGTCTTGTGAGGAGGGAGCTGGGGGTGTTGAGCCTGGAGAAAAGGAGGCTGAGGGGAGACCTTCTCACCCTCTCCAACTCCCTGAAAGGAGGGTGTAGCCAGGAGGGGTTGGTCTCTTCTCCCAAGTCCCAGGCAATGGGACAAGAGGAAATGGCCTCAAGTTGCACCAGGGGAGGTTTAGAACAGATATTAGGAAAAATTTCTTCACAGAAAGGGTCATCAAGCCTTGGAAGAGGCTGCCCAGGGCAGTGGTGGAGTCACCATCCCTGGAGGGATTTAAAAGCCGGGCAGATGTGGTGCTGAGGGACATGGGTTAGTGGTGGTTTTATCAGTGTTAGGTTGATGGTTGGACTTCATGATCTTAAAGGTCCCTTCCAACCAAAACAAGCCTAGAGGTCTCCAGATAGCTCATGTTTAGGCAATGCATCTAGTTTTGTGCTTTCCTGCTTTCCCAGAGCACACTAAATAATCAGCAGGGGTCTGGTTTGTGGGTTGGTGTTTGTTGCAAATCCCCTCTCACTAATAGGGGACCGAGTGGGTGGGGGAGAGATCTTCTGAGAACATTTTCTTGTTCATTAAGCTGTTATTGCGGGTAGAGACAAGCTGTTTTGTTTAATAGTAAATAACTATTCAGACAACGCGCTGGCTTATCCACCCAGGATGTCCACACACTCATAAGCACCCATCTGGAGCCACAGTGGGAGGCCAATCCCAAAGGTGGTTGGAAGAAGAGGGTGATACCAACACACCAGTGGCCCTGAGGATTTTCCACTCTAGTTCTGGAGTCCTCAGCACAGGAAGGACATGGACCTGTTGGAACGGGTGCAGAAGAGGCCACGGAGATGCTCGAAGGGGTGAAGCCCCTCTGCTGTGAGGACGGGCTGAGAGAGTTGGGGGTGCTCAGCCTGGAGAAGGCTCTGGGGAGACCTTACAGCCCCTTCCAGTCCCTAAAGGGGCTTCAGAGGAGATGGGGAGGGAATCTTGATTGTGGAGTGGAACCACAGGACAAGGGGAAAAGGTTTTACACTGAAAGAGGGGAGATTTAGATGGGATAACAGGAAGAAATTCTTTGCTGTGAGGGGGGTGAGACCCTGGCCCAGGTTGCCCAGAGAAGCTGTGGCTGCCCCATCCCTGGAGGGATTCAAGGCCAGGTTGGATGGGGCTTTGAGCAACCTCGTCTAGTGGGAGGTGTCCCTGCCCATGGCAGAGGGGTTGGAACTGGATGGTCTTTAAGGTCCCTTCCAACCTAAACCATTTTATGATTCAACGGAAGTAGAAGTCTCCTGAGAGCACCAGCCCTTGGGAAACTTTCTGCCACTACCTGGGCCAGCATTTACTTTTCCTTTCCTCTGCATATTGTCGTTTGGTAACTATTTCTCCACCCCAACCTGTGGAACCCAGTCACACAGGTGGAGCGTTTATGACACATTGGCAGTGCAAGATGGTTTCCCAAAGAGAACAAACCATAGAACCATAGAACCATAGAATTGTCCAGGTCGGAAGGGACCTTTCAGATCATTGAGTCCAACCATAAGCCCAACGCTGACAAAGCCACCACTAACCCACGTCCCTCAGCACCACGTCTGCCATACGTCCAGGGATGGGGACTCCACCACTGCCCCACACAGCCTCTTCCAAGGCTTCATAATCCTTTCTGTGAAGAAATTTTTCCCAATATCCATCCTAAACCTCCCCTGGCACAACTTGATGCCGTTTCCACTTGTCCCGTGTTGCAAATTGTGCAGTGACCCAGGAACTTCCTTTATCTTAGACCCGAGCTGTGCACAGCGCGACTTACCCACTTCTGCCCTGAAGGAGGAACCCAATCCTCAGTCTGGAATCTTCTTAGAAGACCACAGATAACATCTCCGGGTCTGTTCCCTGCACCAGTTCTTGCCTCCAAGTGGTTTTGCAGTCCTGCCATGGCCCTGCAGGACACAATGTTTATGGAGAAGGCTTAGAGATTTTTGTTTTGTAATGCAGCACGAGATGCTGTCGGCGCCACCAGCGCTTAGAGAGCAATCGTTACATGGATGAGGCCCTTTGGTGCTTAAAGAGACAAGGAAATACTTCTCCAGACCGCAAAACGAAATATTTTCATGGAGGGGCTGTAAAAGTTCATGAGGGTTTCACAGTTTCCTCTTTACAGCCTCATAATCTTTAGTGGGTTTTAATTAGCACACTATTTTGAAGCCTGCGCCAGACACGATAGCAGAAGGGGAAGGTAAAGCAAATTGCTCCAGTTCTTTTCACGGTTTCTGCCTGAATTTCCAGCTCCTCCTCTCCCCAGTGCCCCCTCCCTCCTGCCATCCTCTTCAGGATGATGTAAACCTGCCCGTCTGACAGAAATTCTTACAAATGTATGTATGTACACACACACACATGCATAGATAGATAAACCCCCTACCACCACCCCCAAGTTTAGATGCAGTGCTAAGGGACATGGTGTAGGGGATGACCTTGTAGAGTAGGGTAGATGGTTGGACTCGATGATCCCAAGGGTCTCTTCCAACCTGAATGATTCTATGATTCTATGGTGTGGGACCTTCCCCCCAACCTCATGATCTACCACACGTGTGATGAGCGCGGGGCCGTTCAGCCTCAGTGCCTGCTGGAAACATTTGCTGAGGAGTTGTTCCACCGAGACTCTCTTTTTGCCTTTTATTGGCTGTGGGGTTTGTATTTTATTTTATTAGCGTGAGTCATAATTGCAAATTTCTTTTCAAACGTGGTGGATGGCACTAAAGGGGAGGGCACTCAGGCAGGGAGTGGGGGGAGAGCTGCCAAGAGGAAATTAGCATTGCAGTAATGATTGTGTTGCTCTTAGACAAGCAGGGAGCTTTTTTAGGGGGGGAAGAGAGTCCTTTTACCGAGCTGAGACACGGAGAAGTCACACGAATGGTCACTTGCCCACTGATCTTTAGCCCTGGGGATTAATTCCCATCGTGGAAGATACCCAAGCCCCCCTCCATCACTGCAGACCTTGGCCACCAAAGCTGACTGTGCTCTAATTTCAGGAATATATTACCCAAAGATTCATCCAACCGCACTTTTAAATACCCAGTGACCCACATCAATTATATCCCAGCAGCAACTTGAGCCTGGGGCAAAGGCTGCCTGTCCACCGTTGTGTCTGTCCATGGCAGGGGATGTTCTGCCCTGAGGAGTTTCCACTCCCAACAGGCATAAACTTGAAAGGAAGGGGAGATGTGGAGAAGTCAAACGTTGCTCTCCAGGCCATGGTCCCCGGTGTCCTGGCCCTGCTCCCTCATTACTGGGCAAAGCCGTGGCATCAATCCGAGCTGGAGCTGCCTGTGCCCTGCAGTTCATGCTTTTAGCTTTTTTGCATCGAAGCGGGAGCGTGCTCAGAAATGAGGCATTTTTATTTTATTTTATTTTGCCCTTCCTTCCTTTGCTGATTGGATTTAACAACTGAGCCAGAAAAAAAAGAAGAAAAAAAAAAAAAAAAAAGAAAAAAAAAAATTAGGTCG
>NW_015091339.1:534214-570255 GCF_001431845.1 Calidris pugnax | reverse complement strand
GCTTGACAAGGCCCTGGGCAACCTGGTCTAGTTGGGGGTGTCCCTGCTGACTGCGGGGAGGTCGGACTAGATGACCTTTGGAGGTCCCTTCCAGCCTGGACAATTTTATGATTCTATGAAAGCCCTGTCCAACCTGGCCTTGAACCCCTCCAGGGATGGGGCAGCCACAGCTTCTCTGGGCAACTGGTGCCATGGTCTCACCACGCTTACAGGAAAGAATTTATTCCCAAAATCTCATCTCAGTCTCCCTTGTTCCACTGTAAAACCATTCCCCCTCATCCTGTCACTCCACTCCCTGATCCAGAGTCCCTCCCCATCTCTCCTGGAGCTCCTCTGGGGACTGGAAGGGGCTCCAAGGTCTCCCCAGAGCCTTCTCTTCTCCAGGCTGAACCCCCCCAACTCTCTCAGCCTGTCCTCACAGCAGAGGGGCTCCAGCCCTCCCAGCATCTCCGTGGCCTATTCTCCACCCGTTCCAACAGGTCCATGTCCTTCCTGTGCTGAGGACTCCAGAGCTGGGCACAATACTCCAGGTGGGATCTCCCCAGAGCAGAGCAGAGGGGCAGAATCCCCCTCCTCACTCTGCTGGCCACGCTGCTGGGGATGCAGCCCAGGACACAGCTGATGGTAACTACTAGGAAGGAGGAGCCCTCAATTGCCCATAAGTTATTCTTTCAGCTGAGTCTGTGGGGGACAGGTTGGTGAGATAGGTGCCCACTTGGCATCTCCTCGAGTGCAGCACCTGATGCAGCCTTCTTAGCTCTTGGCACTGCTGAATAAAGTGGGAGGTGGTGGTATTCTCCAGAAAAAAAGGTTTGGAGCATCAAGGCTCGCTGCTCACCAGAGTGTATTTTTTTTGTTTGCTTGCTTTTCAGGCAGTATTACGAGATGCTCTACAACACAGCAGATGAGCTGCTGAACCTGGTGGTGGATCAAGGGGTGAAGTACACAGAGCTGGAATACATCTACGCCCTGAACTTACTGCACCGGAGCCAGACGGGGGTGGGAGACCAAACCACCCAGAACATGAGGTTGCAGCGGTTGAAGGAGATCATTTGTGAGCAGGCTGCTATCAAACAGGCCACCAAGGACAAGAAGATCACCACCGTGTAATCTGCTCTCTGGCTCTTATGAACCTGCCAGGCTGCAGGTCCTCCACGTCTCTGTTATAATCAAAGGCAAAAGTGCCTGTTTTCTGGGTGGCATCGTACTGGTGAGAAGGGAAATGCCATGTGTAATTTGGTTTTGGGGTTGTTTTGGGGATTTTGGGTATGTAATCACGTAACGCTTCTTTAACGTGCTCTCCCAAGACCGTGTTCTCCAAGCAGGAACAGGTTATCCTGGTGGAGATTTGGGTGGGGTATTTGGCTTTGCTGTGTTGCTGCTGCTTTGCCTTGAGATGGAAGGCAAGCTGATGCCTGGTGGGGTGGGAATAGAGAAGATGTCACACTGGGTGAGGTCAGAGTCTTCAGGGGAAGTTCAGACCACGCTATGACAGTGGAAGTGCAGACCTGTTGCTCACAGGTGGGATCTTGATGGTTTTGAAGCCTCTTTGAGCTCTGCCAATACTATTCTCCGTGACAGTTGTAGACACATTAAGTTTTCTGCTGTTTCCACTGCAAAGAGATCCAGCTGCTTATTCCTTCAGACAGCGAGAAGCCAGTTCTCTTAGTGGGAGGTAACATGGGACCATTTGTTTCCACTTCAACTTCTTCATTATCTCAGAGCCATATGGCATCGGTTCCTACAGCGCGTTCTGCACCGGATGATGGTGGATGTACGTAGGAGAAAATTGCCAATATAAGGTAATAGTGAAACTTAATTCTATTTTTTTTTTTTTCTGAAGATGTCTTTTGAGCCTCCCCAGCTCCAAAAGATATTTTGTAATTGGCATTTGATTTGAAGGACACCCAGGCTTATGTAGCTCAGCGCTAGGGATCAGCGAGGGTAGGAAGAGGGCAGGTCCCAGCTCTGCAGTCTCTGAGATGTTCTCAGGTCACTGTTTCTGCCCTGCATTGACCATGCAAAGCCACCCTGTAGAAGGTTCCTTATTCTCTGAGGGTGAGGAGTTTATACCATTCCTCCAAAGCAAGAATACACTGCACTTGTATTTGCCAAGTCAATTGTCAACCCAGCTGGGTTTAACATGCTGAGATGGGTTCCCTCTGAGCTGTGTAACTGCTTGTGTGTCACTCTTGAAACTGCAAAATTAAAGGATGTTTAAAGACTCTTCAAAGGCTCTGGTGCTTTGTCTGGTTTTTCTTAAGAAATGTTATTTTTCTGATATTTAAAAGATTCCCTTCCAGGTCCGAATTCATATGGGGTCCTCCAAGGTTACCTCAGTGTGGAAGTGGTCTTCTGAGTCATTCAGTCTAGTCCCAAGCTACCATTGTCCAACGGGACAAGAAGCTTCTCAATCTCCATGTTAAAAGCAGAACCCAGTAGTTCTAGTTGTTAGGAGACTTCTTCTGTCTGGCCTAATGTCAGACAATTTTTGATTCCTTTTGTCTTTAATTGCTTAATAATCTGAGTCTCTGCCTCGTCTTCACATGGCTGATCTCAAGCTTTGCAGTCCACATTTTCCGCCCACCGAGCAGCTGTGCTGGTGGGTGCCATGAGAGATTGCATGAAATCAAGAACATTTCATACTCGGGAGTGTGTTTACTTCCAAAGCAAATGATTTAAAAGACTCTTCTTTGAAGTGCACTTCACATTGTCCATCTCACCACCACAAGATGTAAATACAAAGCCCTCGCCCATGTCTGTGCACTGACCTGAGGGGTGAGAAGGCATTTCATGGAATCATAGAATGGTTTGGGTTGGAAGGGACCATAAAGATCATCTAGTTCCACCCTTCACCCCCACCATGGGCAGGGACACCTCCCACCAGACCAGGTTGCTCAAAGCTTCATCCAACCTGGCCTTGAACTCCTCCAGGGATGGGGCAGCCACAGCTTCTCTGGGCAGCCTGTTCCCAGGTTTTGCAGGAATACTGGACTGCGTGGCAGAAGAACATGCTGGGACAACTGTGGAGAGAAGAGAGGCAGTGACATGAGGGAGGGCCTTACCTACAGCCTGCTGTAGAGGAAAGAAAACTTTTGCAATTGAGGTAATTAAACCATATAATTAGATTGAGTCTTTCTCCTCAAGTGTTCAGACTCTCCAGTCCTCTCCAAACCTTCACACCAAGGGCACAAAGGGAGTGAAGGTTGCCAAAGGGCACAGAGAAGGCACAAGCAGCATGTGGCAGGTAGGAACCCAGATCCTGACCAACTTATTTCAGCCACCCATTGACATTGGCTGCACAAGCTTTCTCGCTGCATCACAAGATGCTGCCAGAAAGAGTCCCCCTCAGCCTTTAACAAATCCTTACTGAATATTTTTTCCCGGAAAGGTAGCGTTTGAATGAATCTTGTTTTCTTGCCAACAGGTGTTTCAGAAATAGAACATACACAAATGAAGATTATGAGGAAGTGATTGTCCCACTTGGCACTGGTGAGGCCCTACCTTGAGTGCTGTGACCAGTTTTGGGCCCCTCACAACAAGAAAGACATTGAGGTGCTGGAACGGGTCCAGAGAAGGGCAACGGAGCTGGTGAGGGGTCTGGAGCACAAGTCTTGTGAGGAGGGAGCTGGGGGTGTTGAGCCTGGAGAAAAGGAGGCTGAGGGGAGACCTTCTCACCCTCTCCAACTCCCTGAAAGGAGGGTGTAGCCAGGAGGGGTTGGTCTCTTCTCCCAAGTCCCAGGCAATGGGACAAGAGGAAATGGCCTCAAGTTGCACCAGGGGAGGTTTAGAACAGATATTAGGAAAAATTTCTTCACAGAAAGGGTCATCAAGCCTTGGAAGAGGCTGCCCAGGGCAGTGGTGGAGTCACCATCCCTGGAGGGATTTAAAAGCCGGGCAGATGTGGTGCTGAGGGACATGGGTTAGTGGTGGTTTTATCAGTGTTAGGTTGATGGTTGGACTTCATGATCTTAAAGGTCCCTTCCAACCAAAACAAGCCTAGAGGTCTCCAGATAGCTCATGTTTAGGCAATGCATCTAGTTTTGTGCTTTCCTGCTTTCCCAGAGCACACTAAATAATCAGCAGGGGTCTGGTTTGTGGGTTGGTGTTTGTTGCAAATCCCCTCTCACTAATAGGGGACCGAGTGGGTGGGGGAGAGATCTTCTGAGAACATTTTCTTGTTCATTAAGCTGTTATTGCGGGTAGAGACAAGCTGTTTTGTTTAATAGTAAATAACTATTCAGACAACGCGCTGGCTTATCCACCCAGGATGTCCACACACTCATAAGCACCCATCTGGAGCCACAGTGGGAGGCCAATCCCAAAGGTGGTTGGAAGAAGAGGGTGATACCAACACACCAGTGGCCCTGAGGATTTTCCACTCTAGTTCTGGAGTCCTCAGCACAGGAAGGACATGGACCTGTTGGAACGGGTGCAGAAGAGGCCACGGAGATGCTCGAAGGGGTGAAGCCCCTCTGCTGTGAGGACGGGCTGAGAGAGTTGGGGGTGCTCAGCCTGGAGAAGGCTCTGGGGAGACCTTACAGCCCCTTCCAGTCCCTAAAGGGGCTTCAGAGGAGATGGGGAGGGAATCTTGATTGTGGAGTGGAACCACAGGACAAGGGGAAAAGGTTTTACACTGAAAGAGGGGAGATTTAGATGGGATAACAGGAAGAAATTCTTTGCTGTGAGGGGGGTGAGACCCTGGCCCAGGTTGCCCAGAGAAGCTGTGGCTGCCCCATCCCTGGAGGGATTCAAGGCCAGGTTGGATGGGGCTTTGAGCAACCTCGTCTAGTGGGAGGTGTCCCTGCCCATGGCAGAGGGGTTGGAACTGGATGGTCTTTAAGGTCCCTTCCAACCTAAACCATTTTATGATTCAACGGAAGTAGAAGTCTCCTGAGAGCACCAGCCCTTGGGAAACTTTCTGCCACTACCTGGGCCAGCATTTACTTTTCCTTTCCTCTGCATATTGTCGTTTGGTAACTATTTCTCCACCCCAACCTGTGGAACCCAGTCACACAGACCTGGGCCAGCATTTACTTTTCCTTTCCTCGGCGTGTTGGTTTTGGGTAACTATTTCTCCACCCCAACCTGTGGAACCCAGTCACACAGGTGGAGCGTTTATGACACATTGGCAGTGCGAGATGGTTTCCCAAAGAGAACAAACCACACGAGGACCTCCCCTGGCACAACTTGATGCCGTTTCCACTTGTCCCACAAAGCCACCACTAACCCACGTCCCTCAGCACCACGTCTGCCATACGTCCAGGGATGGGGACTCCACCACTGCCCCACACAGCCTCTTCCAAGGCTTCATAATCCTTTCTGTGAAGAAATTTTTCCCAATATCCATCCTAAACCTCCCCTGGCACAACTTGATGCCGTTTCCACTTGTCCCGTGTTGCAAATTGTGCAGTGACCCAGGAACTTCCTTTATCTTAGACCCGAGCTGTGCACAGCGCGACTTACCCACTTCTGCCCTGAAGGAGGAACCCAATCCTCAGTCTGGAATCTTCTTAGAAGACCACAGATAACATCTCCGGGTCTGTTCCCTGCACCAGTTCTTGCCTCCAAGTGGTTTTGCAGTCCTGCCATGGCCCTGCAGGACACAATGTTTATGGAGAAGGCTTAGAGATTTTTGTTTTGTAATGCAGCACGAGATGCTGTCGGCGCCACCAGCGCTTAGAGAGCAATCGTTACATGGATGAGGCCCTTTGGTGCTTAAAGAGACAAGGAAATACTTCTCCAGACCGCAAAACGAAATATTTTCATGGAGGGGCTGTAAAAGTTCATGAGGGTTTCACAGTTTCCTCTTTACAGCCTCATAATCTTTAGTGGGTTTTAATTAGCACACTATTTTGAAGCCTGCGCCAGACACGATAGCAGAAGGGGAAGGTAAAGCAAATTGCTCCGGTTCTTTTCACGGTTTCTGCCTGAATTTCCAGCTCCTCCTCTCCCCAGTGCCCCCTCCCTCCTGCCATCCTCTTCAGGATGATGTAAACCTGCCCGTCTGACAGAAATTCTTACAAATGTATGTATGTACACACACACACATGCATAGATAGATAAACCCCCTACCACCACCCCCAAGTTTAGATGCAGTGCTAAGGGACATGGTGTAGGGGATGACCTTGTAGAGTAGGGTAGATGGTTGGACTCGATGATCCCAAGGGTCTCTTCCAACCTGAATGATTCTATGATTCTATGGTGTGGGACCTTCCCCCCAACCTCATGATCTACCACACGTGTGATGAGCGCGGGGCCGTTCAGCCTCAGTGCCTGCTGGAAACATTTGCTGAGGAGTTGTTCCACCGAGACTCTCTTTTTGCCTTTTATTGGCTGTGGGGTTTGTATTTTATTTTATTAGCGTGAGTCATAATTGCAAATTTCTTTTCAAACGTGGTGGATGGCACTAAAGGGGAGGGCACTCAGGCAGGGAGTGGGGGGAGAGCTGCCAAGAGGAAATTAGCATTGCAGTAATGATTGTGTTGCTCTTAGACAAGCAGGGAGCTTTTTTAGGGGGGGAAGAGAGTCCTTTTACCGAGCTGAGACACGGAGAAGTCACACGAATGGTCACTTGCCCACTGATCTTTAGCCCTGGGGATTAATTCCCATCGTGGAAGATACCCAAGCCCCCCTCCATCACTGCAGACCTTGGCCACCAAAGCTGACTGTGCTCTAATTTCAGGAATATATTACCCAAAGATTCATCCAACCGCACTTTTAAATACCCAGTGACCCACATCAATTATATCCCAGCAGCAACTTGAGCCTGGGGCAAAGGCTGCCTGTCCACCGTTGTGTCTGTCCATGGCAGGGGATGTTCTGCCCTGAGGAGTTTCCACTCCCAACAGGCATAAACTTGAAAGGAAGGGGAGATGTGGAGAAGTCAAACGTTGCTCTCCAGGCCATGGTCCCCGGTGTCCTGGCCCTGCTCCCTCATTACTGGGCAAAGCCGTGGCATCAATCCGAGCTGGAGCTGCCTGTGCCCTGCAGTTCATGCTTTTAGCTTTTTTGCATCGAAGCGGGAGCGTGCTCAGAAATGAGGCATTTTTATTTTATTTTATTTTGCCCTTCCTTCCTTTGCTGATGTCTGTCCATGGCAGGGGATGTTCTGCCCTGAGGAGTTTCCACTCCCAACAGGCATAAACTTGAAAGGAAGGGGAGATGTGGAGAAGTCAAACGTTGCTCTCCAGGCCATGGTCCCCGGTGTCCTGGCCCTGCTCCCTCATTACTGGGCAAAGCCGTGGCATCAATCCGAGCTGGAGCTGCCTGTGCCCTGCAGTTCATGCTTTTAGCTTTTTTGCATCGAAGCGGGAGCGTGCTCAGAAATGAGGCATTTTTATTTTATTTTATTTTGCCCTTCCTTCCTTTATTTGATTTAAAAACTGAGCCAAAAAAAAAAAAAAAAAAAAAAAAAAAAAAAAAAATTAGGTCGCTGCTGCGGCCAGCATATAATCATTAAATTTGCTTTTGGATGACCTGTGTGAAATTCATCAGGAGCGATTTATTGGTAAGTTCATTGCATCGGTGTTCATTATTTACTCTGTTAGGCTTAGGCACAGTGGCAATCAGCGGAGAAAATTGGACTGTTAGGGCCTGGGACTTCAGCACATGTAATTTCCTCTACCGAGCTGCAGCATGAAATGTATTTGGCACAGACACATCCCTCCCTCCGCTGCCGTGGCTCGGGGTGCTCATCCGCTGGCGCCCGGCCATCACCGTGGCTTCCAGATCTGGAGAGGTGAAAATGGGTTTGGGGAAAAGAAAAGGGAAACAGAAAGCAGCCTGAATCCTGACCCCCCGGGGCTACGCACTTCCAAAGGTCTGTGGTGGCTTAAATGAATATCATGGTTATTTTTCATGCCACCCAGCTGAGGAGAAGCGACTGCTCTCGCTCCTGGTGAAGTCCTCCCCCGCCATCGCTAGGCTCTGCCAAGCACAAGCAGAGCAGGCCCGAGCTGAGCACTTCATAAAATGATAGAAACATGGAGTGGTTTGGGTTGAAAGGTACCTTAAAGATCATCCAGTTCCACCTTCCTGCCATGGGGAGGGACACCTCCCACCAGAAAACGTTGCTCAAAGCCCCATCTAGCCTGGCCTTGAACCCCTCCAGGGATGGGGTTCAGGGGATCCACAAGAGAGATACCAATGAAGAACTGGTGATATTCGTATTATACAGATTATGTTTTCCTGGTCATCAAGAGGAAGATGCAAGAGGAATCAGACTGGAGACGAAATACCTCTCTGCAGGTCTCTCCTTCCCTTGGTAGCTCTACAGTTTGCTGCCCCCCTGCCCAAGAAGGCCAACACCATCCTGGGCTGTAATAGTGTGGCCAGCAGGACTCAGGGAGTGATGATCACCTTGTACTGGGCACTGGTGAGGCCCCACCTCGAGTGCTGTGTCTAGCTTTGGGCCCCTCACTACAAGAAAGACACTGAGGGGCTGGAGCGGGTCCAGAGAAGGGCAACCGAGCTGGTGAGGGGTCTGGAGAACAAGGAGAAGGGGCTGGAGAACTGACGGAGCTGGGGGTGTTCAGCCTGGAGAAAAGGAGGCTGAGGGGAGACCTTCTCGCTCTCTCCAACTCCCTGAAAGGAGGGTGTAGCCAGGGGGGTCGGTCTCTTCTCCCAAGGAACAGGCAATAGGACAAGAGGAAATGGCCTCAAGTTGCACCAGGGGAGGATTAGAAGGATTAGACTGGATATTAGGAGAAATTTTTACACTGAAAGGGTTGTCAAGCTTTGTTGAAAGGGGACAGATTGAGATGAGATCTGAGGAAGAACTTCTTTGCTGTGAGGGTGGTGAGAGCCTGGCCCAGGTTGCCCAGAGAAGCTGTGGCTGCCCCATCCCTGGAGGGGTTCAAGGCCAGGTTGGAGGGGGCTTGGAGCAACATGGTCTGGTGGGAGGTGTCCCTGCCCATGGCAGGAGGGTTGGAACTGGATGGGCTTTAAGGTCCCTTCCAACCCAAACCATTCCATGATTCAGTGATTTCAGGTCTCCCCCTCCTCCATCCAGCTGGGTCCTTTTATCGCTTGGTGAATTTCCATGGGGACTTTGCAAGTGGAAGGAGCTATCGGAGCGCCAGGGCTGCCTATAAATCTGCTTTGCATGTGGCATGTATTTGGGAGCTGATTGTTTTTATAATTGAATAGTAAATCAATGTACTTAAGGCCAGCGTTTGCCGTTAACGCTTCTGAGTATGAAATGCTCCCTCTGTCAATAGTGGGAAGGTTTTATTAGGTTAATAACTGCTGATTTAGAGCTTCAGTTCTGGTTTTGTGGGGTTTTTTTTAATGCTCTGTTCAGTTTTTGCTGTTCCAGAGCCAGGAGAATTTGGGGAATGCTTCACAGCACAACGAAGCACCGTTCAAAATGCGACACGAGATTGAATATCTGGGGAGACACCTCTCGCCCTCTGTGCCACATCGGCCCCTTCAGCAATGAGGGAACAGCAGATTAACGAGTTTTCCTTCATTAGCACAGCTGGAGCCACTTCTCACCTGCCTGAGCTACTCCACCCCCTTCTCTCAGCTTTCAGCTCAAGAAGCTGAGTGCAGTGAGGGATCTTTGAGACACATTTTGGGGACAGAATCTGCTTCAAACCACTGATCTCCACTGGGCTAGGCTGGCCGTGATGTTGGTTGCCCTCTTTCTTGCCCTCCTGGCCACCAGCCAGCCTTTTTCCTTCCCTTGATTGAGCGTTGGCCTAGAAGATTTCTCTCTCCTTGCTCCATCCAGAAATCCCCCTTCTCACATGAAGAGCGGGAAGGTGTCAGATGAGGCTGTGAATGACTGATCCCTCATACCGAGCTGTTGCTCGTTAATCACTCAGAAGAGAAGCCCAGGCATTTAAGGGAACTGTAAAAATCCCTCATCTGCATGATTAGCTCTTTCCCAGCTGATTACAGAAGAAGGACACTCTTTGAACAGTTCCCGTCTTTGTAATGACTCCTTAAAGGTGAGTAGATTACCCCAAAAGCTCTGGGCAACCAGAGACAACCCTTTGGGCCATGTTCCCTCTTCCCTTTAGTGGATCAAGAGTTTTTGTTACCAATTGCAGGGAGGTTGGGTGTGAGGACACCAAGCCATCCATGGGCACACAGCCACCAACTCCCACAGTGGGGTCACCTCTGCCACGTGGGGGACATGGAGGAGGGAAAGGCTGACTAAGAGAAGGCAACATGGGACTGGAGGGGACTCCTTACTGATGGTTGGTCAAATACAGAGACAGATGGTGATATAGAACCTGAAGGATCTTCTGCAGCTCCATGGGTGGATGCTCCCTCCCCTCCACAGATGTGGTGGCCACAACAAGGCAGTCAGCACAGTGTCCTGTTGTGGCTACTCAGGTGAGTAAGGGCTCCTGCTGCTAGGAGAAAAGTAGCTATTTTATGATGTGAAGCTCCATACCCTGCAGACCTTCATGTTTGGAGACGGCCATTGGGAGTGCATGAAATCACGGTGCTCTGGCTTTTCTGTCCCATTCATCCCCCAAGCCATTCATGCTCATCCCAACAGAATGGTTCCCTGTGCAGCTGTGCCCCGAATTTGCCTCCTCAGATTTTGACTAAGGGATGCAGTGAGCCGGGAGAGCTGGTTGCAAATAGATGCAGAGGGGAAAAGCAGGCTGGTACAAACATCTCCAAACAGGACTGGAACATAAGGAATTAAAAAAACTTGTAGATGAGCTACATGAAGATGCAAGTGCAGCCCTTTCACCGGAGGCTAAGACCACTGGGTTCTCCAGCACCCACCACCACCCACCTCCTCGATGCCATATAGAATCACAGAATGGTTAGCGTTGGAAGGGACCTTAAAGACCATCCAGTTCCAACCCATCCAACCTGGCCTTGAACCCCTCCAGGGATGGGGCAGCCACAGCTTCTCTGGGCAACCCAGGCCAGGCTCTCACCACCCTCACAGGAAGAATTTCTTCCCAATATCTCATCTCAATCTCTCTTCTTTCAGTTTAAAACTGTTCCCCCTCGTCCTATGGCTCCCCTCCCTGATCAAGAGTCCCTCCCCAGCTCTCCTGGAGCCCCTTGAGGGACTGGAAAGAGCTGTGAGGTCTCCCTGGAGCCTTCTCTTCTCCAGGTTGAACTCCCCCCAACTCTCTCAGCCTGTCCTCACAGCAGAGGGGCTCCAGCTCTTGGATCGTCTCTGTGGACTCCTCTGCCCTTGTTCCAACAGGTCCATGTCTCTCCTGTGCTGAGGCCCCAGAGCTGGAGGCAGCATTGGGGGGGTCTCCCCAGAGCGGAGCAGAGGGGCAGAATCCTACTCCTTGCCCTGCTGGCCACGCTGCTGGGGATGCAGTCCAGGATGTGGGGGGCTTTCCGGGCTTGATCTTTGAGGTCCCTTCCAACCCTAACCAATCTATGATTCTATGAGGAGACAAAGAATGTGGTCTGGCACGTTCTTGCCCTGCAGTGGCGAAGGCTGCCTGCACAGAGCACGGGCTCCAGTTGGATCTAATGCCTGCTGAAGTGCTAATAAATAGCAGCTCATGGTTGGCATTTGAAGATGATTTACATATGCACCATTACTGTTAAATCCCCCTCTCCCCCAGCTCGCCTGACAGCTTCAAAGGCCAAACCCCACAACTTTGTGCAGGGGTCCTCAGATTTGAGCCTTCTCCATGGAGGTATCAGGCAATGAATGGCTTCTCCAACATTCCTGGCCAAACCTTCCTTTCTAGGAGCAGTCAGATGGGCACAAAAATGAAGCAAACCAGGGAGGCAGGGTAAGATTCTTGGGAGTGGGAACAATTAGCCCTGCCAGGAAACAGTACCCACCCAGGACCATGGAGAAGCTGGAGCTAAAATGTGGTGGCAGCTGCTGAGGGCACAGAGGGATGAAGAGGAGGCAGAGGGAAGCACACAAATCCTTGGCAAGGCATAAAAATGGATGCAGCTCTTGGAGGAAGATGGACAGACAGCGTTTAGCCCTTTAGGGTGGCCATCCTTACCTTCCAGCATGCAATTTGCACTATGGGAGGGAAAAAAAATCTCACATTTTCAACCTTTCTGCTAAAGGAAGGAGACCATGTCCTGGGTAATCCCCTGTCTGATGTGCCGTGCTGGACCAGAGATGTGGCACTGGAAGGAGGAGCTCTGGGGTGACATTTCCCACCACCCCAACGATTTCCACCAACAATACCATTCCCACCTTGGCGTTTTGTTTCCCCGAGTCTGCTTCATTATTTTTTTTTTTTAATGGCTCCATTCAGGAACAATCTGTCTCCATCCCAAAATCCGTAAAGGCTAATTTGACTCCAGTTGCCTTTCCCCATGGAGAGGGGTCTTAGAGGAGCCGTTCCATCCCGGAGCACACGAGCAGGCAGCCGGTCCCCATCTCACATTTTCAACCTTTCTGCTAAAGGAAGGAGACCATGTCCTGGGTAATCCCCTGTCTGATGTGCCGTGCTGGACCAGAGATGTGGCACTGGAAGGAGGAGCTCTGGGGTGACATTTCCCACCACCCCAACGATTTCCACCAACAATACCATTCCCACCTTGGCGTTTTGTTTCCCCGAGTCTGCTTCATTATTTTTTTTTTTTAATGGCTCCATTCAGGAACAATCTGTCTCCATCCCAAAATCCGTAAAGGCTAATTTGACTCCAGTTGCCTTTCCCCATGGAGAGGGGTCTTAGAGGAGCCGTTCCATCCCGGAGCACACGAGCAGGCAGCCGGTCCCCGCACTGCCAAGCCAAACAGATGGGGTGGGAGGTGGGGGCGGAGACACGGAGGGAGGACAAAGTGTGTGTTTCGGAGGCTTTAATAATCCCTTCTCCTGTCTGAATCATCACAAATCCCAGTGGAAGGGCAGGCATTTTCCAGATGGTAGGAAATAAACTCTGGGACACTTCCACGCTGAGAACTCATTAGCCCTGCTGGCTCTGCTCCAAGCTCGATGGCAGCCCGTGTAAACTGTGTTTGGACCTGCCCTTCTTCTTTTTTTCCTTTTTTTTCCTATCATCTGTGCTCCCACGAAATCTCCAGCCCCGTCTTACATGGACAAGCTGCCCAGCTGGCTATTAATTTGATTACGTGTGGCCTTTGCCTCTCGGAGAACTTCAAGCTCAGGCAAGTATCTTCTCCATAAACCTGCAGCAGGCTAATCCGAGCATCTCAGCTGCCTTCATGCCACCCATCTGCTCGGGTGATGCTTACCTGCCCTCGTGGAGCCTGGGGAATAGGGAAGTGTTCATCTGGTTTCCAGGTTGCACTGGACAGAAAAAAAATAGAAGAAAAAAGAATAAAAATGTATATATGTACAGGCACACAAAGGGATTTAAGCCCAGCCGGAGCCAAATGTGTTCCTACTGCGCTTTGCACGGGGTTGCGGTGGTGGTTTCTCTCCTACTGGGGAGGGGGGATTTTGCCAGGCAGCATCTGCACTTTGGTGGGTGTCACTGCCACCCACCACAGATGACAGGGCCTCCCGAGCAATTGGAAAGCTCCAAATTACCCCTTTGTGCCCCAAATCTCTGCCGCAGACGGAGTGCTACGCTTCACTGGGAAGAGAGAAGCAGCGATATATTTATTGATATAAAACAATGATTTAACAACGCTGGCAGTAGATGTGACAGTTTTAACAAGATTTGGTGGCAAGGTACACTTGGTTATTTACTGCACAGAGGACAGGGTCGGACAGAGCTGTCAGGGAGAACCTCTCGTTGTGTCACGAGGTTCAGAGAGGACCCCCTGACTTTCTAAACTCCTTCTCAGAGAGAAGTCAGGTGTGGCTGGAGCCAATCCTAGTCCCAGGCTTGGTCAAGGGGTTATGTCTAAAGGATTATATATGTACAATCAATCCTTTTTATCACTTAGCTAAGAATTTCAAAGTTTAGTGTGCTATTAACCACTTTTACCAAGGATCTGTTGCAGCAAGGATTCTCTTAACCTCAAGGAATAATCTTGAGCGGCATCCCAACTCAAGGGGAGATCCTGCCATGCAGCCACTGCCATGCAGGAGAGGTCCAAAGGCTCTTGGGCTGTTCGCTTCTTATGGAGGTAAGATGATTAACTTATTGTCATATTTGCATATTGACCGTAGCACCAGTGGTGTGGTGAGGTGGGCCAATTGCTCAAGTTAGCCTTTGGCTGTTGTGTTGTTACCTGTCTCCCTGAGACCACCTTTGAGCCCACATCACAACAAGATGCATCCATTGTGGCCACCACAGGTGGCTATCACTTGGGCAAGGTTGTGGGAGATAAAGGTCAGGTTGGTGCCTGGGGAGGGGGAGGACACTGTCACGATCTCCAACAGCCATTAGCTGAGTGACAGGGAAGCCACATGAGCAGTACCAGGTACTGATAGGGCTTTGCTGCTGGTGGTGTTTCTGGCCACAGTAGCCACCTGGCTTGGCAGGCAGGATGGTCCCCCTTGTGTGGTTGTAGGATGTCACACTCGGCCAAACTTGTGATCAAGAATAAAAGGTTCTCCCCATTTTTTTTTCCTCACTAAAACCTCATAGATTTTCCCCACCACAAACCTTGCCAAGACTGCAGAGAGCTTGAAGGCCTTTAATCATAGAATCACAAAATTTTTTGGGTTGGAAGGGACCTTAAAGATCATCTAGTTTCAACCCTGCCTTTAACAGCCCTTTGAAAACCCCAGCTAAAGACAGATGTTTCTGCAACTCGGTTGGGTAAAAAGTGCCCCACCTCCTATGGGGGTGACCCAACTGCTCTCTGTCTTAAAACATGGGAGGCACAGTAAGAAAACCCCCACTCTGGTTGAAGGAGACAGCAGGACTGTCCCATCTCATTGCAGTGGTGTTTTACAGAAGGAAGGTGTCCCAGAGAGGACTCTGCAGCGTGAGGCTCCCTGGAACAGCTGGAGTTTTGGGTTTGTGATGAGCACAGGGGGATACTTAAAGGCTCAAAGAGCTGAGGCTCTTTAGCCTCAAGAAGAGAAGATTGAGGGGAGACCTCATCTATGTTTACAGGTTCCTAAAGGGTGGGTTGAAGGAGGATGGAGCCAGACTCTTTTCAGTGGTTTCCAGTGACATGACGGGGGGCAACAGGCACAAGCTGGAACATGGGAAGTTCCACTCAAATATGAGGAAGAACTTCTTTCTGGTGAGGGTGGCAGAGCCCTGGAACAGGCTGCCCAGAGAGGTCATGGAGTCCCCTTCTCTGGAGATTTTTAAGCCCTTTGGAAGGGACCTTAAAGATCATCTAGTTTCAACCCTGCCTTTAACAGCCCTTTGAAAACCCCAGCTAAAGACAGATGTTTCTGCAACTCGGTTGGGTAAAAAGTGCCCCACCTCCTATGGGGGTGACCCAACTGCTCTCTGTCTTAAAACATGGGAGGCACAGTAAGAAAACCCCCACTCTGGTTGAAGGAGACAGCAGGACTGTCCCATCTCATTGCAGTGGTGTTTTACAGAAGGAAGGTGTCCCAGAGAGGTCTCTGCAGCGTGAGGCTCCCTGGAACAGCTGGAGTTTTGGGTTTGTGATGAGCACAGGGGGATACTTAAACGCTCAAAGAGCTGAAGCTCTTTAGCCTCAAGAAGAGAAGATTGAGGGGAGACCTCATCTATGTTTACAGGTTCCTAAAGGGTGGGTTGAAGGAGGATGGAGCCAGACTCTTTTCAGTGGTTTCCAGTGACATGACGGGGGGCAACAGGCACAAGCTGGAACATGGGAAGTTCCACTCAAATATGAGGAAGAACTTCTTTCTGGTGAGGGTGGCAGAGCCCTGGAACAGGCTGCCCAGAGAGGTCATGGAGTCCCCTTCTCTGGAGATTTTTAAGCCCTGGCTGGATGCCGTCCTGAGTGATGTGCTCTGGGCAACCCTGCTTTGGCAGGGGAGTTGGGCTAGATCATCTCTAGAGGTCCCTTCCAACTCTGTCAGATCCGTGAAACCGTGAATGGGTCTGAGCCCTGATGGTGCTTCTGTGCTACTTTGCATGGGGAAGGCATCCAGGTGGGGCTTGGCACTCCTGTGCCATCCGGCCCTACAGGAAAGCTGGGGAGTCTTGGTCAGGGAGGGGAGTCAAGGACAATAGAGAATGGCTTTAAACTGAAAGAGGGGAGATTGAGATGAGATCTGGGGAAGATCTTCTTTGCTGTGAGGGTGGTGAGAGCCTGGTCCAGGTTGCCCAGAGAAGCTGTGGCTGCCCCATCCCTGGAGGGTTTCAAGGCCAGGTTGGATGGGGCTTGGAGCAACCTGGTCTGGTGGGAGGTGTCTCTGTCCAGGGCAGGGGATTGGAACTGGATGACCTTTAAGGTCCTTTCCAACACTAACCATTCTGGGATTTGCAGCCCAATGTGTGACTTGACACTGCCGGTGTGTGGTGGGAAGCAAGGGCTGATAATCCTGCAGTCGAGAATTGCAGCCTTCACACCAAAAAGTGACTTTCTCTGTTTGCAGAAGGTGAAATCTGCAGATGTAGGCTATTAAACAGTACGGTTTTGACAAACAGAATATCCTAGATGCCATGAAAGCTTAAAACAGCTACAGCAGCCCTGTAAAGAGCAAGTAGATGCTGTCCTTGAGCATTTCCTACTTGGTTTTGTGGCTCTGGTGATTGAGAAATTGTTCTCCTAGGTCACAACAAATCCAAAAGCCTCCCAAAACATACTGCCAGATAGGATCCCTCCTTCCCTTTCAGGATTTTCCATCCTTTCCCAAGTTCTCCAGCCCTTGCCTTTGCTGCCTATCCCTGAACGCAGTCCTAGACACACACCATCATGAGAAGAGTCTTTGCAGGGCAGGGCTCTGCGCCCAGGGGGCTGTGGGAGGAGGAACGGGGGCTTAGTGGAAAAGGAGTAAATCTCATTAAGGGTTTTAACATTTACGGCCAGCGAGATAATGAAGGCAGGCAATTTGGGATAGCTTTATTGCAGTTATCATAATGTTTCCCTGAAGCACAAAGATAAAAGTCAGTGGGTAATGTCCATAAGGAGGTTTTATATCTCGCTCTTTTTTTTCTTTTTTTTTAATTTTTAAGCAATAGCCATTGTAGTCAAAGATGAGTGTCATTTTAGTAACACAGAGAAGGCAATTATGTGACACTGAAATCCAAAATTACATGACTTTCCAGGATGGCTGTCATGATCTGTTCTCTGCAATCACTGGCAATCCCCCATCCCCAAAATTAAATTAAATTGTTTTACCATGAGGAGTAGTGCTCTCCCCATCTTTACCTCACCAGGACCTGTATTTGGAGACCTCGTAGCAGATCTTCTCCTCTTCCCCTCCTTTATTTTCTGGCTTTATTTTCTCATTTTTGAAATTACTTGAATTTCTGCAATTCAAGAGGAAGGGTAGATGATGGTCCAGGAATGGGAGAGGCCTAAAATGAGAGAAAACAAGTAACTTTTTATTTTTTCACTCTGCACTAATGAACTTGTGGAACTCACTGCTGCAGGGCATGAGGTTACTGCGCACAACTCAACTAATCACAAAACATGCCCACACTAAACTCAAATGTCTTTAGCTTCTTTACTTAGGATTTATATTAAGAGTGGATTGGTATCCGTAAGACATTTTTTTTGTGGCCCAAAGCTTGTTGTTGGCAACAACTGGAGAATTTTATTTCATCCCCTTGAAACACGGTGCGATTGATGAGCTTTCTATTTCCTCAAAGAAGAATGCTAACAAATCTGTGATTTTTAACACAGTGCTTTGAAGGGCTAAGCAAAAACCATCATCCTGAAGGGTTTGCAGCACTGGTGCCCACTACAGTGATGTCAAAAAGAGCTAAAAATCCACACAATTGAGCAACCATGATGTCCCAATCCTTCCAGACAAAAAAATAGGAAGACCAGGCCAGTGACTAAAATGGCTGACTGGAAGTCAACTCCCTGAAAGGAGGGTGTAGTGAGTAGGAGTTGGTCTCTTCTCCCAAGGAATAGGCGATAGGACAAGAGGAAACAGCCTCAAGTTGCACCAGGGGAGGTTTAGATTGGATGTTAGGAAAAAATTCTTCACTCAAAGGGTTATCAAACATTGGAAGAGGCTGACCAGGGCAGTGGTGGAGTCACCATCCCTGGAGGTAAAGATGGGGAGACATGGTGCTGAAGGACATGGGTTAGTGGTGTTTTTTGTCAGTGTTAGGTTGATGGTTGGACTTGATGATCTGAAAGGTCCTTTCCGACCTAGACAATTCTATCATTCAAAGTCAGGGCCGCAGTCCTTTTTTCTTGTTTCACTGGACAAAGCCGCCATCTTGCACAAGGCCCATTTTGGCCTGGGGCTTTGTGGCTGGACAACAGTGCCTGGGAGATTATTTGCTTGACAGTTACTGCGTTTGCATCCTTCAGCAGCAACATGCAGATGGAGGCGAACACACTTTTCTCCCTGCTGTGGAAGAGAGAAAAGGAGAAGTTGGGGGGACAGGACGTGATGGCAAGGCGTGAGGCGACTGCCCGTGAGGTGGACTACAACTCCCAGCATGCTCTGCGGCCTGGCGGCCCCTACGAGCGAGCCCCGCGCAGAGAACTACAATTCCCATCTTGCACCGCTCTGCCCGCCGGGTTTTTTAATTGGCGCGAATCCCTTTCTTCCGTCTCCATGACAACAGGGGGACAAACAAGATGGCGGCGGCCTGTTCGGAGGGGTGACGGGCGGTGCTCGAGTGCGAAGCGCTCCGCGTCCTCTTCTTACTACAGCCCATGGCGGGGGGCGAGGAGAACAGGGAAGAGGGCGGCCTCGATGAGCTGCTTCCCCCTTCTCATGGCCCTCCGCAGGACCCCTCCCAGGGCGTCCCCGGGGAGCTGCCCCGGGACAGGCCCAACCTGCAGCAGCCACAGCCCGGCCTGCCTCACCAAGAGGACGAGAAGGAGAAGGATGGAGAAGATGAAGAGGAGGAGGAGGCACAGCGCACAGAGGTTCAGCTCACTGCCTCCCAGCTATTTGGGGAGGGTTGTCCTCATGAGGGAAGAGCCCTTTTCCCCCCTCATTGCTCAGTGTAGTTGGGGGGGAGCGGGGAGAAGGGGGAGATGGAGGCATCAGGTAGTGTTTTCTCATTTCCTCAAAGAGAGGAAAGGCTGGCTTGGTTTCTTTCCCCTCACCTCCCTTTTCTGCCTTTCTTTAGGGTCCCTTTCATACCCATGGTGTCCAAGATATATTCTGGATTGTCCCTCTCTCCTTGCTATATAAAGACTAAGGATAAAATGGCATATAGATAGCCAAATTAAACCCATTTCCTGTTTATATGCTCAGCCTTGAGATTCAAAAAGTCTCTGGACCCAAGTGAATTTTTTCTCCCTGCTCTGCAGGGCTCTAAAGTATCCACTGCCACAGCATTATTGCCTCATATTTTCACCTAGTGGAAATGCATCTGTAGTTTCCACTGCTATGACAGGAACGTGCTATAATTTAGATGATTACCATTTGAAACATTATTTATCTTGGTCCCTAGATTAGCAATTGTTGTGTGACTTCTCCAAGCTCATAGGAATTTCACAAACCATTGGCTTATTTTCTCATTAAACCTACACAGTGGTTCATTAGTGCCATCTGTCAAGTACCCTCTTTGGCAAAGACTGTTCTCTGAAGAGCAGCGTGAGCTGCTCATGCTGAACAAATTTAAAGGGCCTCCAATAATGTGCATATTGGGGTACAACACTGGGGTTATGTTAGTGCTGATTTTCTGAGATGTTAACATCCATAATCAGTGTGAGTTTCATGGCTCAACATCTCTGGAAACAGGTCCTGTTTAGAGCTGTGCATTTAAACTATAAGGTGGAAAAAAAAAATCCAAGACAAATATTGTTGAACCTTTTTAAATGTATAGAGCTGGTATGTGACATGTTTCCATGTATTTGTTTTGAGGGCTCTATTCATCATTTTTCCTAATGTGTAGTGCCTTAGTAGGGTGATGGAGCACTGAAAGCAGCGTTTGATTGAAGACTTTTATTAAACTCTGTTCCCAGTTGCATCCCAAGCAGCCCCCGGACGCCACCGAGTGTGGAATTCCGTTTCATAAATCTCCCCTTAATCCATTCCTCTCCCTGCCCTCCCCCTTTCTGGTGTTTTATAGGGTCAGTTTGATGGAGTGTTGGATGAAGACACCGTGGCTGAGGGACTCCACAAGCTGGGGCGCTCAGCCCCTGGTACCGAATACGTTTATCTTAATCTGTCACTTTCGGTAAGTATAAGCAAAGAACATCATTATAAAGTGCTTCTCTGCTCAAAGGTTTCCTCTTTTTAACAGCAAATAGCTGGTCTAGTAAAAAAAAAAAATTTAAAGAGGCAGATTTTGATCTCTACCTGTCAGTGCTATTTCATGTACATGGGACTTCTGACAAGACACAGCATGGCTCCTGCTGGTGACTGTCATATCGGTATGTTTTTCTTCACTTAGTAGCAACAGCAGTAAGATTTTTCCTTACCCAGTCTTCGGGTGTGAAAATGTATCTTCCTGCCTTAGCCACTGGAGTTAAAAATACAGGAATCACAGAAAGATATGGGGTTGGAAAGGACCTCTGGAGATCATCTAGTCCAACCCCCTGCCAGAGCAGGGTCACCCAGAGCAGGTTGCACAGAAATGTGTCCAGGTGGGTTTTGAATGTCTCCAGAGAAGGAGATTCCACCACATCTCTGGGTGTTCCAGGGCTCTGCCACCCTCAAAGGAAAGAAGTTCCCCTCATGTTTAGATGGAACTTCTTATATTCAAGTTTGTGCCCATTTCCTCTTGTCCTGTCACTGGGCACCACCAAAAGAAAGCCTGGCCCCATCGTCCTGACACCCACCCTTGAAGTATTTATAGTTGTCGATCAGCTCCCCCCTCAGTCTTCTCCAGACTAAAAAGACCCAAGTCCCTCAGCCTTTCTTCATCAGAGAGATGTTCTGGGCCCCTCATTGTCTTTGTAGCCCTAAACATGTGAAACACCTGAGAATGCTGCAATCATTGTCCCTTCAGAAATTTAAAATGGTTGTGTCTCTTAAAGATTACTTGCTGCCGCTCCCTTTTCTATGCAGCCCTGTTTCTCTGGCATTTCTCCAGGCTACAGCTCTCTCTCCTGGTTGTGTTTTCAAGTCTTCTTCTGACATTTTCTCCATTCGTGGCTGGGCTGCAGGTCTAACAGTTACTTTCTGTATATGTCATCCTGTCCTGACACATCCAGCTGGAGGGTCCTTGGGACCCCTCTTCGATGTCTCCTGCTGCTGCATATCTCTCAGGGAAGCAAGTGAAGTGACACAGCTACTTATTAAAGTCTCTTTGCTTTATTTTTCCAGGGTCGTGAGTTAAGTGACATTAACATTCTCTCCAGATACGTTCACCTAGAGAAGCTGGAACTTTCATATAATAAAATTAATGGTATGTAGTAAATACACTAGTAAATTCTTGGCTTGTGAAATCATGTAAGATGAGAGATGCACTGTACTGTGGAGCTTTAATATCATGAAGCCTGGCCTACGTTTTAATGGTGTAACTACTCCAGCTCTGCAGAATGAGGGGATGGCTGGATCTTCTTGAGAGTGATGGATGGAGCGTTCAGACATCTGCAGCAGCATATGCTTATCAGTGGGAACGTGGAGATTATCATCCAGTTTATTGTCCAAAGATAAAACGAAAGCAAGCATGTCAATACAAGGTTAAGGTTGAGATTTTTACATGTGCAAATGTCATAATATTTAAAGTTACGTCTGGTACAATTTTCCCAGCCTCGAGCTTTTCTTCCTCAAGGTTTCCCATTGGGGAGAAAATGTAAAAAATTATAATCTGGGTTAAAAAAGGTACCAAATGGAGACTGGGGTAAACTCCATCGTCTTCTACTCCTTCCCTCTCCCTCCTCATTTTTTTTAATTTAACATCAAAAGGCATAAGCTGCCGTGGGCAACCTGTTGCATTATTTCTTTCGACTCCATTTCACTGGAGATGCTGGAGCTCAATAATAGCAGCACTTTTGTAAGGTGGCACTTCTCCCAGCTCATTTTGCTGACAGTTTGTCTGTGAAGGCTGGCTCTGAACAGAGCAGGGACTTTTCCATAGCAACTAGTCATTTTGTCTTCAGCAGCAGCCTAAATACTTTTCTCCACTAATTAATAAGTTAGGGCAGAGGTAGTCTCTCTGTCATTCTAGAGGTAGCTGGAATATAAAACTATATTTTGGTTTATAGAGAAATCAGTTTACATAAAAGAAATTTAATGTAGAACTTGAATATTCTTTGTGTTTTAGAAATCATCTTTTTTCTAGTAGAAGGTGCTGATATGTCTGATTTCTGCATTTCAAACATCACTTTCTGAATGCATAACTACAAATTGATTCTTGATTGCTATTGGACATAATTATCACATTTTGACATGATAGCGTTCAGACATCTGCAGCAGCATATGCTTATCAGTGGGAACGTGGAGATTATCATCCAGTTTATTGTCCAAAGATAAAACGAAAGCAAGCATGTCAATACAAGGTTAAGGTTGAGATTTTTACATGTGCAAATGTCATAATATTTAAAGTTACGTCTGGTACAATTTTCCCAGCCTCGAGCTTTTCTTCCTCAAGGTTTCCCATTGGGGAGAAAATGTAAAAAATTATAATCTGGGTTAAAAAAGGTACCAAATGGAGACTGGGGTAAACTCCATCGTCTTCTACTCCTTCCCTCTCCCTCCTCATTTTTTTTAATTTAAAATCAAAAGGCATAAGCTGCCGTGGGCAACCTGTTGCATTATTTCTTTCGACTCCATTTCACTGGAGATGCTGGAGCTCAATAATAGCAGCACTTTTGTAAGGTGGCACTTCTCCCAGCTCATTTTGCTGACAGTTTGTCTGTGAAGGCTGGCTCTGAACAGAGCAGGGACTTTTCCATAGCAACTAGTCATTTTGTCTTCAGCAGCAGCCTAAATACTTTTCTCCACTAATTAATAAGTTAGGGCAGAGGTAGTCTCTCTGTCATTCTAGAGGTAGCTGGAATATAAAACTATATTTTGGTTTATAGAGAAATCAGTTTACATAAAAGAAATTTAATGTAGAACTTGAATATTCTTTGTGTTTTAGAAATCATCTTTTTTCTAGTAGAAGGTGCTGATATGTCTGATTTCTGCATTTCAAACATCACTTTCTGAATGCAAAACCACAAATTGATTCTTGATTGCTATTGGACATAATTATCACATTTTGACATGATCTCTGCACTTACCTATGCATTGACATACAGTATTTGACATTTTGATTGGACATAATTATCACATTTTGACATGATGATCTCTGCTTTTACCTATGCACTGACGTACAGTATTTGATGTTTTATTTTGTTACTAGATCTTTCGTGTATCAGTCACATGCCTTACCTACTAGAACTGAATGCTTCCAACAATGAATTGACTACATATTTTGCTTTTAAACCGCCTAAAAATCTCAAGGTAAGTTGCAAAAAAATGCATTTTATAGGTTTAAATTCAAAATGGTTTTCTAAATCTAACTGAGACATTGTATTTGGGCATGTGCAAAAGCGAGTTTTTATGCCTTCCTTATTCTTCTTTCTTACATAATTTGATATTTTAATAGCTTTTCCAAATGCTTGTGTATTTTACACTGCACATTTCAGTCTTTTATTTTCTTTTACACACTGAACCCTGGCATGCCACGGGAAGGTATATTGTACAGCCGACTGGAAATATAGCCAGAGTTTTTTTTCCTTGCTTGTTGAATTCATCAGCCCTTTAGTGGGACCAGTTCCTGCCTTTCAGATTGACTGGTGCCAGTTTGTGTGCCTGTTGGATCCCATGTGCCAGCTCTTCCCTTTGCTGGCTTTTTCTTGTCACCCACTTTGGGTTATAAAAAGCAGGAGGTCGTTTCGGAATACGACCTATATGTATTTCTCTGTCTTCCCTGTTAGGTTTAGGTAAGTTGCAAAATTGCATAATTACAGGACCGTTAATGTATAGTTTTGGAAGTTCCCAAATTGTGAGCTCTATGTGTCATAATAATGAGCTTTGTTGTTTACGTCCCAATATTAATATTAATGAGCTTTTTATTTCTTCCACACCCTTGATCGCACATTTAATCTAACAGCTGTTTAGTTTCACGAGACAGCTGTTAAGTGCTGAAGGAAAAAAAAAATTAACTTTCTGTCTTCTTTTTTTTTCTTTAGGAAGTAGATTTTTCCTACAATCAAATACCTAAAATGCAAGATCTGTCAGCGTACCACGCGCTTACTAAACTCTTGCTGGATTGTATCCTTTATGGAAGCTTGAGTGGGAGAAAAGTTGCTTGTTTGCTTTCTGATTTTTTTTTTAATATGTTTGCATAATTACAGGACCGTTAATGTATAGTTTTGGAAGTTCCCAAATTGTGAGCTCTATGTGTCATAATAATGAGCTTTGTTGTTTACGTCCCAATATTAATATTAATGAGCTTTTTATTTCTTCCACACCCTTGATCGCACATTTAATCTAACAGCTGTTTAGTTTCACGAGACAGCTGTTAAGTGCTGAAGGAAAAAAAAAATTAACTTTCTGTCTTCTTTTTTTTTCTTTAGGAAGTAGATTTTTCCTACAATCAAATACCTAAAATGCAAGATCTGTCAGCGTACCACGCGCTTACTAAACTCTTGCTGGATTGTATCCTTTATGGAAGCTTGAGTGGGAGAAAAGTTGCTTGTTTGCTTTCTGAACAGCTGTTTGCTGCAAACAGATACCTGCCTGCTTTGTGTTTTTCCTTTGTGTCATTTTTGTCTTTAGAAGGAAGATTAAACACTGTCATTCTGGCAGTGAAAGTGATCTTAATTTACTTAAGCACGTGTGGTGGTAGAGGTGTTTGTGTGTACATCTAAGGTATTAGCCTCCTGGAGGAACACCAAAAAAAACCTTCAGTTTGCATCATGTAGATCTGAAAAAGTGAGATGTCGCACCGTCTTTGCGTGGTGGAGGTAAGGTATTAGCCTCCTGGAGGAACACCAAAAAAACCTTCAGTTTGCATCATGTAAATCTGAAAAAGTGAGATGTCACACCGTCTTTGCGTGGTGGAGGTAATAAATAACCCCAGTATTTTTCTATAAGAAAGGTTAATAGGAAATCCCCTTGGAACACTAAGCTCCCTTAAATGAAAAAGAGGCACGTTGTTTAATCTCAGACGTAGCTAATTACGCAGGGATTGTGGAGGACAAGGCTGTTTAATGACAGCGAAGAGAATCTTCAGGTGAGAGAAAACTTCCAGGAGTATGCTGGGGGAAATACATAGAGCCAAGATGTTCTGCTCCCCACCTTCCACACCCTCAGTCTGGTCCCCAGTTTGTGGGAGTAGAATCATAGAATCATAGAATTTCCCAGGCCGGAAGGGACCTCCAAAGGTCATCTAGTCCGACCTCCCCGCAGTCAGCAGGGACACCCCCAACTAGACCAGGTTGCCCAGGGCCTTGTCGAGCCTCACCTTGAATATCTCCAGGGATGGGGCCTCAACCACCTCCCTGGGCAACCTGTTCCAGTGCTCCACCACCCGCACAGTGAAGAACCCTCTCCTCATCTCCAGTCTAAATCTGTTCCCCTCCAGCTTGAAGCCATTGCCCCTCGTCCTGTCACTGCAGGCCTTTCTAAACAGGTTCTCCCCAGCCTTCCTGTAGGCCCCCTCAGGTACTGGAAGGCTGCTATTAGGTCTCCCCGGAGCCTCCTTTTCTCCAGGCTGAACAACCCCAGCTCCCTCAGCCTGTCCTTGTAGCAGAGGTGCTCCATCCCCCTGATCATCCTTGTGGCCCTCCTCTGGACCCTCTCCATCAGGTCCATGTCCTTCTTATACTGAGGGCTCCAGACCTGCACACAATACTCCGGGTGAGGTCTCACCAGAGCAGAGTAAAGTGGCAGAATCCCCTCTCTGGACCTGCTGGCAACGCATCTTTTGATGCAGCCCAGGATGTGATTGGCCTTCTGGGCTGCAGGTGCCCACTGCCTGCTCATGTCCAGCTTCTCATCCACCAGAACCCCCAAGTCCCTTTCCTCAGGGCTGCTTTCTAATACCTCACCCCCAAGCCTGTACTGATGGTGAGGATTGTTCTGGCCCAGGTGCAGAACCTTGCATTTGCTCTTGTTGAACCTCATGAGGTTCACCTGGGCCCACCTCTCCAGCCTGTCCAGGTCCTTTTGGATGACATCCCATCCCTCTGGTGTATTGACAACACCACACAGCTTGGTAGAAACGCTATTCTGGCAGAAATCAGATAAAGATCGGTGTATCGACAACACCACACAGCTTGGTAGAAATGCTATTCTGGCAGAAATCAGATAAAGGTGAACCTGCAGATTAAGTTTCTTCATTAATTACTTCTCCAAGGCTGTCCATAGTACTCTTAGTCTCCCTAATGATTTTCCTAAGCTTTTCTGAGAGGTCTTCTGAAGTTTCTTGTTGACATGCTGCCTTGTTACAACTGCTTCCTGAAGGCTCATGAGCCTTTTCTCTTTGCCTCTTAAATTGCATCTTGATTTTCTGCTCTCCGAAGAGGAGAAGATAGCAGGCTGGTGCAGTTTTCTCTCTCTCTCTCTCTCTCTTGTTCTCAAAGTAGCCCATTACCAAACGATATTAATACAATGCCTTTTTCATGTAGGAGCAGATAAAGCATTTCCAGGGTGCCCAGGTTACATTATTCACACGTTTTACAAGGTGTGCAGGTGACATGATTCCTGTCAGAAAATGGCATTGAGGCACTATCCCTTTGCAATTCTAATTTTCCTCCACAGAGCAAAAACCATATGGCAAAATGAAAAGGGTAAAAAAAAAGATCAGAGATTTGTATTGTGGGTCTGAATCAGTATTTTTTTTTTTTTCATTTGGTTTCAATGCAGCAGTGTGCTGCCCCCAATTTCTTCATTCATCAATGCAGATGCCATTGAATGGGGGAGAAAAACTGTTTCATGCACACAGTTGCCACAGGACTCTATGAAATAGAGGAAAATGAATGCAGAATTTAGGAGTGTAGAATTTAGAACAGCAAAGTGGCACCGTTCCTAACCCATGTCAAGCACTCCTCGCCGAAGACATGGCAGACAAAACAAGCTGTTCTTTGTAATCCTCAAAGAAAATACTATGTTAAATATCAGGCAGTAGCAGAAATGTTTGGCATGTGTTTCTGCTTGACAGTAACTAAGCATTTCTTAGCATATTTAAGTGAATTATGTTGCAGATGGTAAGGTCATTGTAACTTTTTTTTTTTTCCTGAAGGTGCACACACAAGCACACCTGACAGGTTTATAAATGAGTTTTCAAGGAGGAAACTGCCCAAACCAGAAAGGGAGGCAGCTTGGGCAATAATGTCTGACAAAGCAATATAGTCAGTCAATAAAGGACTAAAACTGATTATATTAGGTTTTAGTGCTGAGCAATTTGCTGCCTCATATTGATGCTTATGCCTTAAACAATACTTTTTCCACGCCAAAACTTTTCCTCCACAGTTTAAAGAGAAGTGGTCTTTGCATTTTAAATGCAAATATCAATGTCTGTGGATGGTTTTGGTTTCTTTTCTAAAATTATAGAGACAGCCTAGTGTGAGGTCCTACAAAAAGATAAATCTGTGCTTAATAACTCATTTCTCCTCCTCTCCCTCCCCATCTTGGCCTGTGAGTGCAGAACTGAGGGAATGTACAATGAAGTCCCTTTGTAGGAACACAGTTAGGAAAAAACAGAGTGAGGTCACAGTTATTAAAGACCATTCTAATATCCCTGCCTAAAGCTTACAGTTTGCTTGGTTACAATATCATTCAGACTGAGAGGGGGGAAAAAAAATCCTGACAATTTGTCCACTGCCTGGTAAAACTTGAAATGTGAATGAAAATTCTCTTCCCCCTGGTTGCAGGCAGAGTTCATTCTCTCAAATCAATTAAAAATGTATTCTTCTGTGGTTGACTAAAAGCATTTCTCTGTGTCCTGCATGTTCTGGCTATATTTTTTTCTTTTTTCAGTTATATTTCTTAGTTTTTTTATGTAGTTCCAGCTTGGACACTTAGGATATGGGTGCGATTCTTCTTGTTTGTCTTCAGCCACCAAACAATTAGATGTTCAGATCAGAGTTATCTGATTTCTGTAAAGTGGAGAGATATGGAGTCAGGTACCTCTGCAGTTCATCCTGTAGTAAGGGAATAATCTGAGATAGTTTGTTGTCAAAGGAAGCCTGATTTAAGGAATCTGGGTAGTTATCTTAATGCTGAAATTTGCTGAGAGGAATCCTAACTACTTTTACTGCTGCTTCTGAGCTTAATGTTTATTTGAAATATGCTTTCCCCTTTTAGTACAGATGGCCAGCATAGAACAGGTATAATTTAGAGTGAAACAGCCCCGTATAGTACTATTGTGTGTTAATTGGGTAATTTGTATATAATGCTTGGAGGTCAAGGTCAGATTGGAGCAACGTTAAGCACTTTGTAAACGTAAAGACACTGCACATTTCTCTGAAGGCTCAGCTGTATGCCTGTATTCTACAGCTAACCCAGCATGACTGGTGCCCAGTTAAAGAAATAAGACCCCTATGTTTTAGCCTGCACCCATAGAATTATGGAATGGTTTGGGTTGGAAGGGACCTGAAAGATCATCTAGTCCCACCTCCCAGGTTGCTCAAAGCCCTGTCCAACCTGACCTTGAACCCCTCCAGGGATGGGGCAGCCACAGCTTCTCTGGGAAACCTGGGCCAGGGTCTCCCCATTGGCTAATTAGCTACTAATTCTTGCTAAGTTTTTGTGTACAGTTATTTTCCTTAAATGCAAACGCCTCTGTATAGACAATAACATCGAGGAGATAAGAGGACTGGAGAAGTGTCATAGTCTGACTCATCTTAGTTTGGCACACAACAGACTCATTGCAATCAGTGGCCTCAAGAACTTACCTATCAAAATACTCAATCTGGTAAGAAAGAAATAATTCTAGTTGATTTCCTACCTGTCTTTTATCAATATATTAATGCCTTAATAAATGTAATTAAATTAAATGTAATTACATAACAAGTTTGGAGACTATGTGTAACACTGGACACGCAATCATAGAATCCCAGGTTGGAAGGGACCTCAAGGATCATCTGCTCCAACCTTTCTTGGCAAAAGCACGGTCTAGACAAGCTGGATCTTGAAAGTGTCCAATGTTGAGGAAATCCACCACTTCCCTGGGGAGATTATTCCGATGGATGATTGTTCTTAGGGTGAAAAATTTTCCTTTTGTGTCCAGTTGAAATCTCCCCATTACCCCCTGTATTTTCCATGTGACTCCTTGTAAAAAGGGGGTCTCCATCTTCTTTGTAGCCACACTTTAAATACCAGAACATGGTGATATGGTCTTACCTAAGCCTTCTATTGAGAAAAGCCTTCTTTTCTCAAGGTGGAACAAACCCAATTCTCTCAGCCTTTACTCTTATGGCAGACTTCCTAGAACTTTGATTTACTAATACAGGATCCACCTAAACATGAGGAGGAACTTCTTTACTGTGAGACTGGTGGAGCACTGGAACAGGCTGCCCAGAGAGGTGGTGGAGTCCCCTTCTCTGGAGACATTCAAAACCCAACTGGACAAGATCCTGTGCAACCTGCTCTAGGTAGACCCACTTCGGTGGGGGGTTGGACTTCATGATCTCCAGAGGTCCCTTCCAACCCCATATGATTCTATGATTCTATATAGGTTAGAAGCGATCTGGGAAGGTCATCTGAGGCAGCTTCCTTCTCAAAGCAGAGCCATCTTCAGTGGAGGCTGCTCAGCACCCCTTGTCCAGCTGGGTTTGAATTTCTCTGTAGATACTTTGCATTTGCTTTGGGTACGTTTTGTTACTGCTTAGGTGATGCATCAGAAGTTACAGCTTCCTTCTCAAAGCAGAGCCATCTTCAGTAGAGGGTGCTCAGCATCTTGTCCAGCTGGGGTTTGAATTTCTCTGTAGATACTTTGCATTTGCTTTGGGTACGTTTTGTTACTGCTTAGGTGATGCATCAGAAGTTACATGCTCTGCAGGTCCCACAATACAAACAACGAAGATTTGTTTTTAAAAAGTACATTTCTTCATAAAATTCTCTTCATGGTAGCAGTGGGCTGGGGCAGGAGAGGGAAAAGCAAGGACAGTGAAGCCCCCGTTCATTTTAGAAAACAAGCGGTACGTTTTGTTACTGCTTAGGTGATGCATCAGAAGTTACATGCTCTGCAGGTCCCACAATACAAACAACAAAGATTTATTTTTAAAAAGTATATTTCTTCATAAAGTTGTCTTCATGGTAGCAGTGGGCTGGGGCAGGAGAGGGAAAGGCAAGGACTGTGAAGCCTGCGTTCATTTTAGAAAACAAGTCAAATTTAATATGCAAATCTGATATATATCATTAAAGGATTTTTGTTTAATTTTTAATGATTTTCTAATGAGATTGGAAGCGCTATATTGCCAGCTTTGCATCAAGATATCTAGGATATATGTATTTAAATGCAGCATTTCTAGATGCTATAGTGGGATTTATTGTATCTGGCTTCAGATTTCTGCAGTGTGGACAACTGCAGGTGAGCCAGTTGTTCTCTGCAGCCTCAAAAGTCAGTGGAGAGAAATGGATACTTAAAATATTTCATTATTGTGACTGAGCTGCTGAGAGTTACATTAACACAAGATGCATCAGGCCTTGAAAGCTCCAGTTTCTCTCTTGGTTATGAAGATGGCCAAGGGTAACTAACCAAGATATGGACCTTTCTGTCAATGTCTCAGCTTGTTTGCAGGCATCTTACTCTTTCACAGGTCTTGGGAAGGCATTTATCTTGGTTTTCTTCAGTTCTGTGTTTGTAAAATGTCCTTAATAATACCAACACTGCCTTTTGCATCATTTTGAGATAATTTGAGAGCCATCAGTATAGAGGTTGCGCAGACACACAAGCAAAAAGTATATTTAATGCAATTTAGGTAGTATAAAATACAACAGGCTACTTCTTAGTAGGTTTTACTTTTTAATAACGGTTTTAAAAAATATTTAATGGGATTTTTAAAATGAGTACCAAAAACCTATACATAGAAATATGTTCATATTTGCTACAGTAGTTTTAAGCACCTACATAAATATTTTAGGGAGAGTGAATGAATCCTTTATCAAGAGTAGAAATATTCTTTTCCAATCCTTTTAAAATTTTAAAGATTTTACTTCTGGTCTGGAGTAATTGGTATAGAAAAGAGTAACTAAGGTCTGTACCCATCAAGGCCTGATGGGCCCCTGTACTTATTACTGCTTCGATATTCAGGAAAGGTATTCACATTTCAAAGTGGACCTTAGTATGTTTTGAATAATATATTCAAACAGTTTCAATAACATATTTTTAATATATTTCAGATATATAATACCTCGGGTAGCTGGCAGTCATGCCCTTAGTGGCAATTAAACTGAATTTTGTCTCATTTTTAGCGGATAAGATTAACTCGGATATTGGCAAAATCCTGTCTAAAAGTTCTGAAATGAGCTAGAGGAGTGTGACAGTGTGAGCTGACAGGAAGATCTTTTCTCTAAAAGCTTTCTTGGGGGTGAACTACAGCGAGTCCCTGAACCATTGTGTGCTCTGATTTCCTCATCTGTTAAAAGGCCTGGTAATAATTCTGTTACTAACGGTTATCTCTGCTCCGGAAAATGTTTTGGAGGTTGTGTTAACAGCTAAGCCTTATTAATACCAACGCGTCCTCCAGTTAGGGTTCTAACATGCTGATACCATTATTTATATGACTGCTTGTCTTTTTTAATTAGCAAAGTAGATAGTCATATGGAAATTATGTAAATAGACAGATTTTAGCCTAGCGTTTTCTTTTACTAATTAGAATAAAATGCAGGGTTGGTTTTTTTGTTTTTTTTTTCATGGGAGCAGCCATCCCCTCTCTTCCCATTGATTCAGCTTTCTTTTCCATTTTCCCTTGAGCTTTTTAGGTTGAAAGACTCGTAAGGTCTGAAGTTTGGAAGAAAGGCTTCAAAAACTGTAAATACTGCCTAGTTATACCAAAAAGCCTTTATTCTGCTTATGTTTGCAAAAAAAAAAAAATAAGAAGTGCAGCTCTAATGAACTGGACTCTTAGGAATTTTGTGCTTTGCAAAAAAAGGGATCTCTGCACAAATCCCTTTTGTTCTCAGAATTTTATGTGCACCTCTTGCATAGTGTTTTGCAACTAGAGCTCTAAGCTGTATCCTATTAGAGGTGTAACGAAGAACAGGAAGAGCCTCCACGCTATTAATAACCTAATTAAACATTTAAAAGTCAGGAAAAAATGTCAAGGACAGACAACTGGATTAACATTAGAGTCAGCTGGCTTATTTATTTCCATAGTTCCTAAATATTTATTAATAGAATATGAGGCTTCTGAGCTTTCAGCACAAGGTGATGCTGATGGAAAAATCTAACTCGCAAGGTTATACAGAAAGGATCATGTTGAGAGGCCATCTGGGTATGTGTGACCACTGGGACAAAGATGAGTGCAGAACCAAACGTGTTATACCTGTTTGGAGTTTGTAGCAGAAATGAGTATATGATTTGTGAGGCCCTGAGAAACGAAGCCATCTGGTGTCCAGTGAGAAATGTAGGTCTTCTGCCTTCTACCTTGTTTGGAAGGAATGTAAAACACTGGTTGGTTCTGAATTTTCAACAGCTTGGCTCGTTTGTTGTGTTAGAGTCTGGATGAACTTACAGCAAGGTGGGTTTGTGGGGTTTTTTTGAACATTTCTCTGCGTGCTGTCACTGACAGTAAATAAAATCTGCCTTCATTTAGTGTGCATTAGGATGAACTTGTGTATCCTAGAGATATTTTTATAGACTGTCTGCAGTCCAAAGAAGACAGTACTCTATTGTTCTACCTTAATATTGTCATTATTTATTCCGTAATCATAAGTGTAAATATATCCATGATTACAGAGGGAAATTCTATGTATTTATGTATATATATTCTATACTTTTATGTGCATATCTATTGTCTATATTTTGAGTTGGATAGAGACAGGAGTATCCTTTAGCTGGTATCAGCTTTAAAAGAATATTAGAGCTCTTTTTATTGCTGTTGTCTCTTGCAGCTCTTCAAGGTGAGTTGAAGACAAGCTAATCAGAAGGTAGTTGATTCTTTTTTCCTTGAGCAGTGAGGAAAGCTGTAATATGTCTTTTCAAGATGAAGATGGGGCTAATTCATAACAGGCCTCTTTGTAATAGGATTCTCAATAAGAAAGTGAACTCCATTCTTCCTCAGGAATGCTGGTTTCTGTCTGTAGAACTTTATCAACAGTTTTTATGCTTTCATTTCTTAAGTGAACTCCATTCTTCCTCAGGAATGCTGTTTTCCATCTGTAGAACTTTATCAACACTTCTTATGCTTTCATTTCTTCTCAGAGCTCTTTTTATTGCTGTTGTCTCTTGCAGCTCTTCAAGGTGAGTTGAAGACAAGCTAATCAGAAGGTAGTTGATTCTTTTTTCCTTGAGCAGTGAGGAAAGCTGTAATATGTCTTTTCAAGATGAAGATGGGGCTAATTCATAACAGGCCTCTTTGTAATAGGATTCTCAATAAGAAAGTGAACTCCATTCTTCCTCAGGAATGCTGGTTTCTGTCTGTAGAACTTTATCAACAGTTTTTATGCTTTCATTTCTTAGAGCTCTAACCAGATTGAGAAGATAACTGGGCTGGACAGCTTGAAAACTCTACAGAAGCTGGACCTATCTAGCAATAAAATATCTAGTCTAGAAGGCTTGGAGGAACATGATCTACTAGAGGTGATTGACCTAGAGGATAACCAGGTAGCGTAGTTAATATTGATCTCAGCTTTTTTCTAAGAATGCATAATTTATATATTTTTTTTCTAAAATTCAATCCCTTTAAGGCTTAATCAAAAAATCTTACAGCACTGCAAGGAATGAATATTAGAAAAGATGACATTTTTTTCCTTTGGTATTTCACTCCAGTACTGCTTCACATGTTGATTGATGGTGTACTCCTCGGGCCTTATTTAATATCTCTAGATGGGTTTATCTTGATGTAGGTATCACTTCTGTGGTATTTAGTGCTCACATCCATAAAGAACTAACAGTGCTCCCTTGAGTGGATAAGACAGGGATGAGTATGCAGCTTTTTCAGCTTGATTATTCTTGAGGATCTTTACTTACATCACAGCTTTTCTACTGCCAGGCCTCAGGAGGGTTTGCTAATATCTCTCGGCCCAATTTTATGACCCCAGATTCTTCTGAGCTCTCAGCTGGAAACTTCCTGTGAGGCAGAACTGCATGTACTCTATTGTAAAGTGGCTTTTGTTATGCAGCAGAATTTTCACTGGAAGTACAAAGATACAATCCAAGTGATTTGTATTTGAATTTTGAAACCCAAGCCATATGTACATAATACTTTTGATGTTGAGCTTCCAGGGTCCTTAACTGAAAAGATCGTCAATTCATGAATCATTTTGACATCAGACAGATCTGCATGTGAAAAAAAAAAAATCTAAGAAAATAAGAAATAAAAATATAAACCAGGAATCGAACATTTTCTGTCCTTTTCCCCCGCTTGCAAGTTACATATGTAGGTTTGAACTCAAGACACTGTGAATTCTTTTTCTCACTGTGTTCAGGTTGACATTTAAAGGTACATCAATTGCACTAGGCAGGAAACCAGCTAATAGTATGGTTGCTATTAGCATTAATAACACCACTTCCATTGGCTCATATAGTTGCCACTGTTCTTTACGGCACGCAAAAGCTATTAACTTTACCTCATCAAAATTTGCCTCTTTTAATGATGTTATTGAAACTGGTTAATGAGTCACCATTTTTTTTTTGAACGTTTCCTTCTGAAGAATAATTTGAAGAGAATTTTAAGTAATTAACACAGAAAGATCTGAGTTACTTCAGCTCGCTACCACCCAGAATGATCTTAAAAGCTTGGTTTTTCAAAAATGGGCACAATAGGTTTATCTGCAAACCATGACTCTCATATATATGTTGAGTGATTTTTTTAAAAGTTGACAGTTGGCATTCTGTGATTTATTTAGGAAAACCCATCCAACCGGCATCTAACTTGATCAAAACTGTTCCACAGTGGGCTTCTTGTTATCTCAGAATGAATATTGGGTAGGCTATAGTTGAGATTTATGTTTTTAGACACTTTACATAAGCTGAGTGTAAGTGAGGGCTAGAATCTGAAGTCTTTTGGGTTCAGTCTTTCAGCAGCGGAGGAAAGGAGGTTGTAGAGAGGCAGGTGTTGGCCTCTTCTCCCAAAGGACGAATGACAAGACCAGAGGAAATGGTCTGAAGTTGGGGCAGGGGAGGTTTAGATTAGATATTAGAAAGAATGACTTTACTGAGAGAGTGGTCAGGCACTGGAACAGCCTGCCCAGGGAGGTGGTGGAGTCACCATCCCTGGAGGTATTTAAGAAACGTATAGACATGGCTCTTCAGGGCATGCTCTAGTGCCCAAGGTTATTGGTTTATGGCGAGGTGTTGAGTGTGGGGTTTAGTTGGTGGGTGTGGTGTTTTTGGTGGGCGTTTGGTGTGGTGTGGTGTGTTTTTTTGGTTTTTTTTGTTTGTTTGTTTGTTTTTTTGTGGTTGGACTCGATGATCTCAGAGGTGCCTTCCAACCACTAAGATTCTGTGATTCTGTGAAAACCAGGTATCCCGACGAGGCAATTCATCCCAGCCTACCACAGACGGGTTGACCTCTGGAACTGCCTCTCCCCACTGATTATAAAGTGAATTTAAGTGACTGACTCGGGCTAATTTAACAGATGGCTAAAATGGAGCAACGTGAATTCCATTGGACCCATTTTGTTTTAATTGAGAGCCTCACAGCTGTTCGCTCGGGGTCTAGCATGACTTTGACTAATCCCATGTTAACTTCTAATGCTTATCTGATGTGCCTGAGTGCAGCCAGGTGGGGTTGCCTTTGTTGATGGAGGAGACTTTTGGTGACCAGGTTATTGGACGAGGGAAAGGCTGTCGATATAGTATACCTGGACTTCCAAAAAGCATTTGATACGGTCCCTCACACAAATCTAGTGGAAAAACTGGCTTCGCACGGAGTGGATGATCACACGATCTGTTGGATCAAGCACTGGCTGACTGGAAGGTCCCAAAGAGTTGTACTCAATGGATTTACGTCCAGCTGGCGGCCGGTCACTCGTGGTGTCCCTCAGGGCTCAGTGCTAGGAACATTT
>NW_015091339.1:529728-533611 GCF_001431845.1 Calidris pugnax | reverse complement strand
AGGGACATGGTGTAGGGGAGGACTTTGTAGAGTAGGGTAGATGGTTGGACTCGATGATCCCAAGGGTCTCTTCCAACCTGAATGATTCTATGATTCTATGCCTGAGTGCAACCAGGTGGGGTTGCCTTTGTTGATGGAGGAGACTTTAGGTGATTTCATCACCCCCTGGACGCAGACAGCCAAGGACAACTCTGCTGATGCTTTTCAGTCAAGTGCAGCAAGTGGGGCAGGGTGAACTTGAGCTCCAGAGGAGAACTCTTAGAAGGAATTTTTTTTTTTTCTACTCAACTGAAGCACAAATATAAGTGTAGAATTGCCTCACTTAAGCAAATCAGCCCCATAAAAGCTAAATGTGTTAGGGCTTGACATTTGAAAGAGCTGGAAAAACGCAGGAGGTTTGAAATTGCTGTCTGCATTATGCTGCTTCTCCAGCTAACATCCAAGTTGTCTGCCTTTTGTGACTACAAGAGCCTTATTGACTGCAGTTAACATGTATACCCGTTTTGTGAGTATAATGAATTTTTTTTATGTCCAGATTTTAAGAGCGGGGATTAAAATGGGGTGGGTTTTTTTCCCCATAGTTATCACGGATTCTGTTGCTGCTGATTTATGCTCTGTTTCTGTCACTAATTAGATTGCTGAGCTGTGTGAACTTGAATATATTGAAGGTCTGCCTCTCCTCAGAGTTTTAAATCTTTTAAAAAATCCTGTACAGGTAAGAAAGAACTAAAGAGGAAGCCAAAAATATGAACCTAGAACTGTTGTTTTGTATCACCCTAGAATCCAATTAGCCCCAGTTTCTATCCCTGAGAGTGGCTGGGTCATTTCAGGGAAGGAGTACAAGAAATAATGGGTGATGGTTTCCCTGGAATGTTTCCCCACCTTTGTCTGAGAACATTGTCTGAACCAAACCTGCGTGTGAATCGAGATGTTTAATATCTGCATGGCAAATCCATGAATTTTATTAATTCCATTTGTGAATCCATTTATGGGTTTGTGCTCATGGTATGCCATGATTTTTGTTGGGGAAGAGACCCCCTTTTTGTTTCCTTTGAAAGTCTGTTCTCAATTGTTCCTGAGAAAAGCTCAAAGGAACTCAATAGTGCCCCTTTTAAAATCACCTCTCTCTGGAATCTGTATCTTCTTTTCTTCTTTAGGATTTGCTCAGTTCTCATTTATGGCTCCCATCATATTCCTCAATTAGTGAATTAAACATCCATTTTATCAACAACAATGACACTTGCAAAAATATCAAAAATTCTGACTTTCACTCTGCATTTGTATTTTGTCCTGAGTGATCAAAGATAGTTCTATCCTGACTGTTGTGATTTCTAAATCATGTCTAAATTTTACGGTTATTTCCAGTGTCAGAGAGAAGGAAAAGGTTCAGGGTTTAACTTTTCCTTCCTGTAATTGCCAGTTTTATATTGGCTTCCATGAGAACGGTCTGTCATGGCACACAACAAAATTAGCATGAAAAAATACCTGAAATAGGCTACCTCTGGTCCTCCTTACTCTGAAGACCATTTTCTGTTTAGATGTCCTTCCCCTAAGCAAAGTCTGATCCTCTTCCTTTTGATTACTGTTTTAATAAGTTACACATGTAACAATCATCTTAAGACAGCTATTGGGTTTCAGTTGTTTTAACAGGACCTTACTGGTTTTAAAGCTAAGAAGCTTCATGAGCTTGTCAGTGTCAGCTTTTTAATTTGATTTTTAATTATTTTTTTTATTGTCTCACACATAGAAACCTATATTATGATGAATTTATAATGCAAATTCTCTTTTAAAGTTTTTATAGTGCTAGTAACTTAGAAGTATTAATCATAGTTTACTGCATAATCCCAGTATAAATAACACTTTTGGTTCTCCTTAAGTCCTTCCTGGTGTTCCAGTGAGTGTGGTGGTGATTTTTAAATTCCCATCTTGACCTTTTAAATAAGGTAAATAAGGTAGTTGCAGAGTTTTGGCCAACTATGAGCTTTTACTGCAGAAACTAAGCTTGTGGTGGGGGGGTCAATTTGTACAGTATATTGACATCCCTCAGGGTAAAAAAAGCTTTTTTATGTTGCATTGTATTAAGGCCAATTTAATTTCAACTGATTGAAATTAAATATTGGCTTGATGAAGTACTTTATGTCAAAGTGGAAACTTTGTCCTTCAGGAGCAGACAGATTATTGGCTGTCGGTGATTTTCAAGTTGCTCCAACTAACAGATCTGGATCTCAAGAAGATTTCGGTGGAAGAAAAGGTATGTAAACATCATATCATTCTGGAATTTTTCTAAATAAAGAATATACAAAAGCTGTGCATGCAAAATGTAGCTTTGGAGTCATTTGGGTGTGACTCTGGAAGTTATAATGGTGCTTGTTTCCTGTTCTACTCCATAGAGTTTTCAGTTTTAAATCTCCCCAAAAAACCCTGCTCTGGCTGTTTACAGTAACTTTCTATTGTAATAGAAACCTTTCCCTCTTGTGCCTCTTTTACTGTAATTTGGTTGCTGCATGTAGTATTTGGGCTCAAGCCATGCTAGAACTGTTAAGATTAATAGCTGCCAACTGGGCTTGGATTTCAGGGAATTATCCTTTAAAAATGATCCTGGAATTAAAAAAAATCATCCCATTCATCACTCCTATCTTTAGCTGAATAAATATTAGGGTTCTTGTTTAATGCCAGGGTCTCCCTACCATGAACACAGAGAAGGGACTTGTAATTTAAAGGACAGAGTGTAATTTACCCCACCTTCCCGAGACCTTGATCTTACTCTTGGTCTTCAGTGGCAATCTGTTTTCCTTCCAATAACTTTTTTTCTTCTCTTTGGGTTGTGAAAAGAAGCTTGGATGACTAGTTTAGACCAACACTTCACTTTTGAATTATTAAAATAATTTCAGAAAATCCTCGCCTCAGTTTTTTTTAGGAAATCTATTCCTCGTAAACTCATCGAACTGAATTTGGGGGCAGCAGCTCTTGTGTTCAAGGAACACACAAAATGAATGTACAGAAATCTTGTAGCTTAGATCAGAAATGTAATTTTGAAGTGAAACTCCCAGTTGCCCAACTTGCTACGCTTGGTTCTCATTGCCACTAGAATAGTCTTGGCAACGTATGACCTAGCCTTCTTTTGGACTACCCTTAACCAGATGATGTGCACAAGAATGCACCTAATTGTGCTCCCAGCCACTAATTGAGACCAAAAACCAAATGAGAGAGAGAGTGAAATGAACTCCCTTCCCCGACTCCTCCCAAAATAATGCGGGTATTGAGTCTTGAGTCCTAAATGTTTTACTTTAAAGATCCACTCCTATTCCACCAAAAATAATACCAAAAAAATGTACAACTCATTAGTCAGTACCCTCAGGAGAGCTTTCAACAGAATGGATGGAGGGAACCCTTGGAATTGGAGCGCTCTTTCTTCCAGGAAAGACAGAAATGCATCGTCAGGAAAAAAATGGAGTTTGCTTACTTTGTTAATGTTCATTCTGTTCCTCTTCTGGCTAATAAATGAATGGCTTCAGTCTCTGAGGATTGCAGTTTGGCATCTTCCACCAGCACTGAGAGGATGCAAATTAATGGATAATTAAAACCTAAGCAAAATTGCTTTGCATCTTATGTGGCATCCTGTTTTCTTTCCAGTAAAAGGTTGAATACATTAAAGGTAGCTACGTCTGGCTGCCTTCCCCCCATCTATCAAATTGTGCTTAAATCCCCTGGAAAGATTGATGTAGTGGGGTGCTCACAGGTGACCCGAATCATAGAATTGCCCAGGCCGGAAGGGACCTCCAAAGGTCATCTAGTCCGACCCCCCTGCAGTCAGCAGGGACACCCCCAACTAGACCAGGTTGCCCAGGGCCTCATCGAGCCTCACCTTGAATATCTCCAGGGA